>NW_006262339.1:11385655-11539083 GCF_000493195.1 Citrus x clementina | reverse complement strand
CGGTTAATCGTTAATGGTTAACGGTGAACCGTGTTCGGGCAGGCAGTCTGTAACGGTTAATTTTTCAGCTCCAACTATAAATAAACTCATTCAAATTCAAACAAGATTGATCACAACACTACCATTGAGTTTATATTCGAGAATACAATCTTCATAGAGCTTTAAACACATTCTTGCTTCATCTATTCACACATTAAACATTGATTTGTTATCTTAAATATTGTGTGAGAGAAAAATAATTTGTAATCTTTTACTTTGAGTGATTATAAGTGTTGGGATACACTTGGGTTAAAAGATTAGGGATAATCTCTTATTGTAAAGGTTCATTGACACTTTGGAAGTCAAGTGTAAGCTTTTGAAGCCATGAAGGCTTGCTTAGTGAAATCCTCAAACCCAAAAAGCTTGGAGGCGTGGACATATGCGAGGTTGGCTAAACCACGTAAAAATCTTCATGCTTGAATCTCTCTTCCCTTATCTTTTTATATTGTGATTGATTTAATTGTTATTGCTTTAAATTCGTTTTAAATTTGCATGGTATTTTGTTTTAGAATTGAATAATTTTTAGAATCCCAATTCACCCCCCTCCTCTTGGGTTGCATAACTAGAATTTCACTCTTGACAGTTTTCTCTTGTTGCAGATCAAAGGAAGTGTCAGTATAGTTTTGTTAGAGTGCAATTTATGCACTAGTTTTGCATTGTTTACTTCCCATAATATTGATGTTTTGCACTTAATAATAGTGATTTAGTTGTGTCTTATTTTTGTACGTGCAATTCTATTGATTGGTGCTAAAATTGAGCTACAAGATCATGTTTGAGGATGATTGTTTTCTTAGAGAAATTATGAGCTTCAAAAGAACTTTGTTGATAAGGCGTGGACGCGTGCTGTCAACTACGGACCTGCAGTTTTTAATTTAACGTGTTTTGTCTTTTTGGTTATTTTTGTAATTACAAATTTAATATTTTAGATATTAGTATTTTATTTTAAAAAGAACTCTAGAAGAGAAGAGAGATAAGAGTATTTAAGGGAGGAATCTATTGTGAAAAGGGAGATTTTTGAAAAAAAAAAAAAAAGAAACCCTAGATCTAAATTTTTCTCTTCTCTCTATGAAGAACTAAACCTATTATTCTGGTTAAAGGTTAATGAAGTTTTGATTCATCACTACTGTGAGATCTTTAATTGTTTTATTACTTTTTTAGTATTTGTTTATTCTCTGAATTATTGTCATGATTATGTTTGTTAATTAGATAATTGGCCACTATTTAATTATCAACTTAATCTATTGTCAATTAAAGGATTCATCGTATGAAGATTTTAATGTTTGTAACAAATAGCATAACAGTGCGTTGTGTTATGAGAATAAACAATCTAATTTAAATGAACCATCGTATGCGTTTGTTGATTAGGATTTGGGTCTCTCTGATTTTTCAGGCTGTCAATTGATTAAATTTTATGATCATATCTAGGGTTGTCTATTGATTAAGGAAATAACCAATGGTCGTACCTTGGTTATCGACTAATTAAGGAGAGATTGGCTACTAGAAGGTCTCAATAGCTATAACTGATCTATTCATAAGTAATAATAATTTATATTTAAATCAATGATCAGTAGTCGAATCAAGCTGAGTTAATTCCTTCAACCAGAGCTTTCCCTAATTTGAATTACAATTTTAATTTGCGTTCTTGTTATTTTAATTAGATTTTTATTGTTGTCAACTGTTGTGTCAATTTTAATGTACTCGCAAGCGCACGAATCTATTGTAGTATAGATCAATGGTGACGAGTGTCGATCCCACGAGGAGGTGGATTTTAATTGTGTGTAGAATTAATTTTGTAAATTGGTGATTGGATTTGTGGTGGAAATGATTTGGAATATCTAAAACTTAAATTAAAATGGCGAGAATAAATTCTAAAATTGGTATTGAAATGGTGAGAATAAATTGAAGAGAATTCTATTGAAATGACGTACTTGGGTATCTGGATCCGTATCAACATGCATCATGGGCTAAATAATTCGTATTAATGCCAATTAAATCATAAGGGGGGAATCCACACCTCATGAACCACGCTCTAATCAATATGGTGCTAAGGGCTTATCGTGCCAAATAATAATAACCTTGTACTAGAGGGCCGGTGAAACCAAGGCGGTACTAGACAAGATTAGTATTATTTGTCGACGAGAAGTCAAAACATCCACAAAAACTAGAGGGGAAGAGAAAATAAATTTACCAAATAAAGCCCATGACACATGTTGAGACTTCACCTTCAACCCAAGCTTGAAAGAAAATTAGCCACTCATAATTGAACTAGGGGCAAAATGGAAATTTATTAAAATACGAAGAAAATACAAGATGGAGATGAATTACAGAAAATGGATCCCAAAAATGGATTCAGAGCTATCAAATTAGGGGGAGAGGCCCCCTTTTTATAGATACATGGAGTAAATCATGGTCATCGGATTAAAAACAGTTTGGACGCTCAGGATTGCGCCAAGTCATCAGTCAACAGTCCACGGTTTGACCACGTGGATGAACAGTAACACGGTTTGACTCAGATGAACAGTAACGCAGTTTGGTTGAAAATAATCCTGTGTGATGCATGTACCGTACGCGAGATTTTTCATCCACTGATATGCTGCCACGTCACCATCAACAGTACATAAGAATTTTAGCCCAACAGGATCGTGACACCTCATCAGTTAATGCCACATCATCGGTCAATGTCACGTCATCGATCCGTCTATGTGAACAATGTTGTGAACAGTAACGTAGTTAGTACCGTACACGTGAATAGTACCGTACATATGAATAGTGCCATTTTTCCTTTTATGCTCCTCCTAAGGTTTTCGACCGTCCTGAGTTCAAAAGTGATGTTCGTTTTGCCGTCTGATCTCTCCTTTATTGTGAAATGACTATAATGCCCCTAAAATACATAAAATACTTAATTAAAATAAAACACATGTAATTAAATCACAAGAAGGTTAAATACATAAAAGTAAGGGTTGTTAGTAAGACTTGAAATGTAAAATGACGGTTTTCTCCTTTATAAATATGTATTTTCTAACACTCAACATCAACAATTCCCCCATTTTGTGTTTTATATTTTAAAAGAATTTAAATAATTATCGATCTCTATGGACATGATCCTGCCCAATCACTATACACAATTTATTTAGAGTATATATTTATTTTTGCTGGCTTAGACAACCATCAAGTTCAAATTCCATTATAGCAGCAAGTAATAGTGTCCCATCAAAATAAATTCAAGCGTTGACGAGATAATCTGGTCGCCATTATCAACTCGACCATATTTCGGCATCAACATTTATTAATTAGAAAAGTAATGCAGAAGTTGAAGAAAAGCCGCTCCACTTTTGATAATCTATTGCTCCAAGCACTTCTTAACACATGCATAATGTATAATCAAATTATTTTGGTCTCCAACACCTAATGTTCTGCATTTATGGAGAATATTTCAAAACACTAATGACTTTATCATTTATAATAAACATTCTCCACTTTGTTCACAACTCTAGTAAAAAAAAAATTATTTATACCTTTAAGGTGTGTTTGGTATACTGTATTATATTATGTTGTATTGCATTATCACTGTATGATAACAATGTTGTATAATGTTTGGTGCTACAATGTACTATATTGTTTTTTGTGATTACTTTAAATTAAATATTATAATATATTAATATTTTTATATTATATTAATATATTTAAATTGTATTAATATTTTATATTATTATTAATTTTAAATTAATATTATTCAAATTTATTCATATTTAAATATTTATTATTAGTTATAATAAATTATAAATTTATTAATACATTATAATGTAAAAATAAAAAAATAAAACAAATTATATAATATTATATTAAATTAAAATTTTTATTTATTTATTTATTTATTTATTATTATTATTATTATTATTATAAAGTAAAAAGTAAAGTCAAAAGCAAAAGAGGAGAATAAAAAGGCAGGCTAATGCGGCAAACCGGCAACCTAGCTTTAGTTTTATTATTAAACATTAGCACAGCCCTTTTAACCCATTCCTATATTCTTCCAAACATAATTTTAGTATATATTTAATGCGAACAACATTTTAATACCAATGCACCAAACATACCCTTAATGTTTTTATCAATTTTATATAGTAACACAGTTGTTTTCATAAATATCCATGATTCAATTACCCTTATATTTTTTATTTTATTTTCAAACATGTCCCTAATTCTATTATTATTGTTGTTGTTGTTGTTGTTGTTGTTGTTGTTGTTGTTATTATTTTGACAATTGAAATTAGTGACTTATTTTATAAAAATGATTAAATAATTTATTTATTAAATAGATAGAAAATATTAGGACCCACTTACACTTTTACATTTTCACCATTGTTGTGCTTTGCCAAATTATCTATCATTTCTCTCTTGCAATTTCAGGGAAGCCAACTCTATGCAACATTTTTTTTTAAATGTTTGTCAAAATTTTGTATAATATTTTTTCTATAAAAATATAAAAATTGTGGATTTTTTTCCAAGTTTTACCTAATAAGGATAGATTATTTTAATTGGTGTTTAATTTGCCAAGCCCAACATAATTCTATAATTGAAAATTAAAATAAAAGGCTTGAGCCCTAAAAAACTCGGTCCTTTAAACTTCAGGTTTGATTTGACCCGACTAGAATCAGAGCCCAAGCCAAACCATAATTTTTTTTGAAGTTTTTATTTTGATATTTAAATATTTAAATTTAAAAAAAGAACATAATCTCCCCTAATATATAAAAATTTAAAAGTTTTAGAACTTGGTTATAAAAATTACTTACTCAAAATCTCAACCATATAATTATATAAATAAACATAAACAAAAACCATAATGAAAAACCAATGATGCATTGCCACCAATAGCCAAAGCCTTTTTCAGGGTCACTGTTATGTTTTTTCAAAGTGTTTTTTATGTTAAAGTTGTCGCGGGATATTTTTCAGGATTACGGCGCCTGAAATTGGGGTTATCAAAGCTGGCTAGGATTTTGAATGTTAAGAGATATAGAGGTCTCACCATGCCAGGTCTGACGGCTTGCTCACAGTTGCTGTGTTTGCAGAGATGAAGATTGCTCTGAGCTCGAAGAAAGTGTGTTTGATGGGTTCTTGTAAGGAAGGATTCAAGAATTGAGAGAAAAGCCTGCGGATATTATGATGTTACAGTATTTGTAGCCCTTGATGATTCCTAGAGCCAATGCTTGTGCTTACACAATTTTGTCATCTTTTCACTCTAAATTACTACGTTCTTGGTAATAAAATTACACACAGACTTTAATTTTTTTCTTTATTTTTCATATGGTTATCTTCTATTTACATAGCTTTTTTTTTTTTAGAGGTTAGACTCGGGTCAAGTTGGACTAGGTATTTTCAAAGAAGAGGGGGAAATTAAAGATAGCTAGCTAGGCAAAGGGCTTTTGTTTATTGTGCTGATCTTATTCTTCCGTTCTCCATTTAACTTTTTGTTTCATTATATTTTAGGGTTTTGAGTGGATGATATTTTCTTCGCCTATAAGCTTTCTTTGAGATGCTGTGGGTACTGTGTGTGCGTAATTTAATGCTCAAAAAGTAGAGTTTTGTGACCCCTCCTGCATTTGCATGGAAGATAAAGAGAAAGAAGATGATAACATTTGTAAAAATAATGTCACTTAATGGTCCATTGTGGTGGGATCACTTTTCAATTTCATAATCAAAATTCCGGATCAACCGTAGGAATTGCAAGATCTATGATGTGCTGTCTAACGAGGGAATCAACTTTGACACATTAATTAACTTTCTCAAGTACTATACAAAATATTAATAAATCACTTAGTAACTGATCGGCTATAGTTGTTGAATTTTTCTTTTTAACTAGTCAAAGTGGGTTTCAAAGAAGTTGGAAGTTCAAAATTACTTGAATGAATAAATTGATAGAGACCTTATTACCCTGCCGACCATTTTGTTCAACCGTAGGAATATCTTTAATTAATGATATTTTTATCATTTTCCATATTTATTTGTATTTTTAAGTGAAATTTGAATAGATACATACTATGTATAGCATAATATATTGAAACACATTTTTGATAAAAAAATTTCACCGAACATATTTTCATTATTTTATTTATTTTCAAACATACAACATACAACTAAACAAGTTTTCAATTTTTCATTTTCATATATAATAATTTTAAAAACAAATTATCAAACACATTTTAACTTTTAAAAACATCACATGAAAAACATTATTTTCCTTTTCTAAAATAAAAATATAAAAAAACACCAATTAAAAAATAATATCAAATGCATCCTTAATCCATCTAATAATTTCTTTCTATACATCAGTTTGGACACTGTTGATACAAAATTTGGCTCATAATATGGTATGATAACGCAACAAATATTTTTGTATAAAAGCACGTGTTTGAGACTTTTAAGCAAAAATGAAATCAATTCCAGGAATATTTTTCAATTTTTTCGCTGGGCGATAATTGTCATTTCCGGACAGAGAACAATCGATGCTTTGTATCCACGTGGCTCTACTTAAATTGATCTCCGAACAACGCTGTCCCCACATCGCATTTAGCTCCTCGTACTGCTATAATCCGTACGCTGCTTTAAAAACCACTTCCTTGCTAAGCTGCACCATAGGCGCACAGCACCGACACACTCCTCTCTTTCTCCCGCGCAATTCCCCCAAAAGGCAAAAGTAATACTGATCTACTGCATTATTGAACCTGACAAATTACCTCTATATCCCAAAACTTCCTCAGCAAGACAATCCACGTGTCAAGAATTAAGACGACCAGCACACTAGCAGTGCAGTGAGCAACGACAGTATAAAACCAACGTACATGGTAATATAATGCATTAGAGCCAGAAAAATTTGACACGATCCGATTATCCGATACGAACACGACATAAATAAATGGGTATGAATTATTAAATTTAACACGATTATTAAATAGGTCGGATCTGAATCAACACGATTTTTTTTCGTATCGGATTTAGATAAAATTCTTGACTTATTTACCCGATCAATGATCCGATTATATTTTCTATTTTAAAATAATTTACATATTCTTATAATCAAAACTCAAATATTAGAGATGATTTTATTTTATTTTTATTCTTTAAAAGGATGAATATAAACATAATGTTTTATTTATAAAATTTTACATACATTTAGAGCTTCAATAATGTAAATGTGTAAAAATTAATAGACATGTATATTTTATAATATTGATATATAATATTATATATATATATATATATATATATATATATATATATATATATATAAAATTAAAACCTCAATAGTATACATATGTAATATATTAGTAGATATGTATATTTTATAATATCGATAAATTATGTATGTATGTATGTATATATGTATGTATGTATTTATTTATATACATACGTATGTATGATAGTGTGTAAATATTTGATGTAACTTTTATTCAATATATAAATATTAAACGAATTATTAGATAACTTGATTATTTTTTCTTGTCAGATTTAAATCTTAATATTTTAACATAATTATTAAATAGATCAAATTTAAATCAACTTAAATTTAACACAATACAAAACTAACACAACACGAACACGATCCGACCGTTTTGGCAGCTCTAGAATGCATCATTAGCTTCTTTAAGTACAGGTCAGTTCAAAAAGCGTTTTTGCTGTGTTTTCCGTAAAACGACTCTCCATTTTCTCTCCCTCTCACTTATTCCTCTTCAGCTTTAATGTAAAAGCCCTAAATTTAACCTTTAGTTTAAAAGTACATTAACACTCTGTTTCTTCGCCTTCTTCTTCTCCGAGTTTTTTTTTTCTTTTCTTAAAGGAATCATCATCGGCATCATCAGATTACCAATCAGGTATATAATTTAAATTTTTTTCTGCAAGTTTTTAAGAAATGTATTTAGTTTTTGTTCCTTGATCAAGTTTCTTTCAAAAACGTAGTAATTGCTTGACGACTAAGAAATTAATGAAGTTCTTTGTTAGCAGCATTTTTATTTGTAGTTAATTATGGCGGCGGCGGAAAGCTCGTTGAAGCGACCGACGAAACGGAAATGGGAGAATGCGCCGTATGATAGAGACGAGGCTCTACCGAACAAGAAATCCATCAGAGGACAGTGTCGGTATAAATTCAAAATATTGTTTCCGAATGGAGCTACTATAGATTTACTTCTGATAGATCCCAAGCATAAAATGGCCGTTACGGACTTTATTTGTTTGGTGAAAGATGAGTATTTCAAGTCTTGGATGCGACACGATTCAATGAAGAGAAAAAGGAAAATAAATTGGAATGGTGGAAATTTATATGTGGAAGATGCAAATTTGAATAAGATAAGTGATACAATAAATTTTGAGATGTTTGAGCCCTCCAAGTGCCACATTTTAAAGCTATATGTGAGTGTTGTTTCTACTGTTGTTGTTTTAGGCTTTTAGTGTCTGGTGCTCTGTTTGGTTATGTGATTTTGTCCTGTTTCTTGATTAGGATGGGTCTGGTGAGATAGCCAAGACTTTTGAGGTTAGTACTAGTGGGGTTGTTCATTTGTTGTGGTTCTATTACTCGTTTCATTTGGGTTTTGCAATGAACTTGTTTTGTTTTCAGAACATGTGGGATTTGACTCCAGATACTGATTTGCTGAGGGAGCTGCCTGAAGACTACACTTTTGAAACTGCTCTTGCGGATTTAATTGTAAGACAGCTTGAAATATTCAAGAAAATGGAATTTATTGGCTTTTGTGCTTTGTAATTTTTTTTTTTGGGGGGGGGGGGGGGGGCAATTTGGGCCCTTACACTCTGCTGCTTGTTTGACAGGATAATTCCTTGCAAGCAGTGTGGACAAATGCCAAAAATGAGCGGAGACTCATTAGGTATGACATTGTTTTGATTATAGTACTTTGTGTGAAATGCTCTGTTTTTATCTTACTTACTCTATTCCTGTTTTCCTAATTATTTTTACTTTATTTTTCAATGGAACTTATTGTTTTTCAAATATTATGAACTTTTTTATTGGCTTGGTTTCAAAATGACCTGCTGACATTTAGATTAAGCACTGATGGGAATTTGTATGATTAGATGTGCTCCGTTAACTTTTCAGTGTACCGTTGTTTATGATTTGTCATTCACTCTGAAGGTTGTTAGCGCTGGCCTTTGTTTGCTGGTTGTAACGGAATTGCTTTTGAAGATTCTTCATGGTTTATTAATTTGCCAAACGCCATACTTTCTATCATTAAACATCTGGATGTTACTGGTTTAGAAAGAATACAGCAATGGACTACATACTACCCCTAGAATTTGGCCATTCTGTTTTCTATTGAACTGAGGGTCTCTGGGTTGAGCTCTAGATTCATTGGCTGTTATTTCTGCTATAAACTAGATCTTCTTTCTATTTTATTTGTTACCCATGGATTTTGATACATACATACAAGTCAATTGCCCATTAGTTGACATTGTTTGTTCAACTGTCCTCATAGATTTCAATGATTCGTAAGGGATGCTTTTTTTAATATCTTTACAGTGTGAATATTGCTGAGGATAAGATTTCAGTTTTTGACACTGGCCCAGGAATGGATAGCACTGATGAAAACTCTATTGTGAAGTGGTATGTACTGTTATTCTTTCTTCATTAACAAGCAAAACTGCAGTGTTTCGGCAATTAGAGAAAACGAAGTATACAAGTGGCTTTAAGCTTCATATCCAAGAAATGAGTTAATGAAAATTTCTAATGCCCATTATTTCAATCCCCAGTCATCTTGTTGAATATGGAACTTGTTTTGCAAATGTTATGATGTGTTTTACCTATCAAAGTGGGGAATAAAAGTTTTCTAGCAGTCACCCCTGTCTCTGCTCTCATTAAAAGGAAAGAAAAATCTGGAAATGCGATTATCTCAGCGTAGGCGATTATCAATTTTAGATTTTATGAGCTACTTTCTTATATATAATCACTGTACATTACATAAGCACTTCTAACAATACCCCCCCTCGGGCCGCGTATGTTTCTATTTTAGTTTACATAAATGTAATTTTGAAATAATAATTGGCTCGTTATGAAACCACACTTTTTACTGCTTCACTTTTTTTTGATTCCCTGATAATCAACTCCTTTTGCCTACCTCAGCGATGAAATTCTACATTTGTTCTTTGTTTTAGGGGAAAGATGGGTGCCTCACTTCACAGAGCTTCTAAAGCACAAGGAATAGGGGGCAAACCTCCTTATTTAACGGTAGATTTTAATCTTTAAGTAACTTTGTAACTTGCTTTTCTAATATATGCATATTGTGCATAATTTCATTCTTATTGTATATGTTTAATGAAGTCTCTCTAACATTGTCAACTTATTTCAATATCAGTGATATTTTCTTTCAGTAATTATTATTCTTGCTTCTTACAAGCTCTTCTTTTCATAATATTGCAGCCATTTTTTGGCATGTTTGGATATGGAGGACCCATAGCGTCTATGCATTTAGGAAGGTATTATCTTTCTAAAATTGTTTTTACTCTATTCTTTTCCTCTGAATGAGAGTGTGTGCCTATGAAGTTGACTTGGGCTTGCTTTTGCTTGACAAATCTTACTACCTTTGATAGGCGTGCCTTAGTTTCTTCAAAGACAAAAGTTTCTAAGGAAGTTTATACTTTGCATCTTGAGAAAGAGGCTTTAATGAGGTGTTCTGATGCTGAACTCACTTGGAGGGTAATTAAATTTCATTACCTGATTTTTTTCTTTCTAAAAAGATTTTAGTTTCTTTTAGATGCTTCTAGTTACCTTTAAATGTGGCTTACTTTTAGCTGCAATAATATTGTGTATTATTTGTTAATAGACTAATGGCGGCATCAGGTTTCCTTCGAAAGATGAAATTGCGGATTCACCTCATGGAAGTTTTACAAAGGTTATCTTGGTTGAATTTCCCTGGCCTTTTATCTTCTTTTTTGGAGTCAACTGTTGCATATATTTCTTACTCTCAGATAATCTTTATGTAATCTTGGAATATATTTGAGATGAGCCATGGTCAATCGTCAATAAGCAAAGGGAAATGTATTATCTAACATAATATTCTTGTTTATATCAATTTGCAAAGCCTCTAATCGATCAATAACTGTTAATACCTCGTTCTTTTTGCCTTCCCTCTAAGAAACAAAGAAATGTCTGTATGGGAAGGTTTCTATGTCAGTACTCCAAGTTATATACCCTTATGGAAGAATTTACAAATCTGAATTTTATGTCTCCGATCTAGTTGTGTACTTGCCAGAGTTCAAAATATCTGTAGCATGGATGTTCTTGTCTTTTTACTTTAAACATTTTCACCTTTCTGAATGGTTGCTTTGTCACGGTTTATGGTTGTTAAGAGTATGAAAGACAACTCGGGTTGTGACAATGAATTTTTAATGAGATATTAACTCTGCTTTATAACTCTTTTAGTTGGATGTTTTGTTTCATTTTCTGGCATAGGCCTATTAGTGGGTCATTACGGCTCAATATAGTTACTTTTCAGTGCAAATAGAGTAAACTTTCTAAGTCGTTTGGCTTTAAGATCCATATTCATCTGTACAAACTTCATAATAAAAGACTCACTTTCTTTTTCATAGCCTAGCCTATACGAACAAAAATACAGCTGCTTGGGTAACTTTAAAAGACGAACAATTGGGATTATAATAATAGGAATTTGAAATTAATAGGAAGTGCAAGGAATGATAGGGAATCCTTAAGAAGCCATAGACAAGAAAATACAGAAAGCATAAAATTTGTTAAAACTGTGTGATGCAAGGTTCTGTAAGAATGTTCAACTAAGTGCATGTAGCTGGTGATCGCTGTTATGGACTAGTAAACATCTTTGTTTCTATTTCCTTGAGTTTGATTAGCTTTTTTGATTGGTTCTTTTCCTTTTTTCCCCCCTATCCCAAGTCAAATAGCTTCTAGTCTGTTTTTATTTGATTTTTGAAATATTTAGAGGCATAACTTAGTTTGTCCAATCATCCACTCAATTTCCACCTCTTTTGATATATTCAGGTAACAAAATATTATGTTTGCTAATCAGATATGGTCACATAAAAATCACAGATGACGCTAAATATGAGATTTCTTAAATCTGTTCTGTTCTGTTCAGTTCCTAGTTACTGATTTGGTTTTTAAATGGTTGGTCTACATGTTTGAATAATCTATGGTCTACATGTTTGAATAATCTATGGTCTACATGTTTGAATAATTTAACTCTGGTCTTGATCTCGTTTAATTAATTGAAACCTGTGTAATTGGCCTAAAATATCTGAATTGTTGCTTCTTGGCCATAAAATGCTTAAATAGTCAGGCAATGCATCAATGTTTACTTCTCTTATTTTTCCCTAGGTGGTCATATTATGTTGGTTTGTAGTGCTTAATATTACAAAACACTTAACAGGTGGAGATATGGGAGCCTAAACTAAAAAGCTTGGACGTAAAGCCACTCGGATGCAAATTAAAGGATATCTATTTTCCCTATATTCAGGTGTATTTACATCTAATCATTAACGCATTTTGCTGACTTTCTGTTTCATATATGGACAAGTGATATTGTTTGATAATATTCACCAAATATGAATTCATATGAGCTTATTATGCGTTAGATGATTATGACTATTTTTATAGGATTTTTTTTTTGGCGGGAAATGGTGTATGTAGGCAAGTTCAGTAATTTAAATGTGAGACAAATAATTTTATCGAAGTGCTTGTGTCCATTGCGTGTTTGACAGTGTAATGTGTGCATGCACATGGCATTGACCTTTGTGATAAGAATAATAATTTTTCTTTCTCTTTTCTACGCACACGCAATCAAATTCACTCACTAAAGTTTTGTTTTTGTCCGTAGAAAAAAGTTATTTCTGTAATGCTGTTATTATAATTGCTGCAAACTGTACATAATTCAATTAGTCATAAATGCTGCCATTACGTAATCTTTTAGATATTTCATTTTATAATGTCTCATTTATGATCTTGTTGAGGTGCAGTGTGATGAAATTTCCAGTACGGGGAAGACCACCAGACCAATTGAGTTCCAGGTTTGAGATGTTACTGTTATTTTACCTGCACCTTTCTTTTTTCCAAGTCTGAGTGGTTGATTCCCATTCATCAGTGTCTGGAATTTTCTAAAGTAAACTTTACAAGTCTTGAGACGAAATGCCATGTCTTCCAGGTTAATGGCATTGATTTAGCTGAAGTTGCTGGTGGGGAGGTTGCAATAACCAACATGCACTCTTGCAATGGTCCTGATTTTATCTTACAACTTCATTTTTCCCTTAGGCAAGCTAGTGCTACTACCAACAGTCCTGGTAGCGTCTGCAGTTTCTTTCTTCTGTTGTGGTTAGCAATGGCATATCATTTGTCATCAAAATGTCGTCTTCGAATAATTCCATTTCCTAAAAATTGGAATATGTCAGGTTCATGGCCATCAAAAGAAGCAAATGCACGCCTCAAGTTTGTTTATTTTCCTGTTACAGAGGTTTGTGACACGTCAGCACTAATTTTTTCTGCTCACTGTGTTCAAAAAGAAAAAAGGAAAAGAAGAAATCTTCCCTAGAAAAATTCTGAAATTGTATACCACAGGAGGGAGAGAGCATCGACATAATTATGAATAAGCTGATTTCTGAAGGATGTGTGGCTGCTGCAAATTATGATACCTGTAGTCGTGTATCTATTCGTAGGCTTGGTCGTCTACTTCCTGATGTTCACTGGGTAAGTTTTGAATTTTATCAGTAAAAGAACTTCTCTCAGCTATGGGAAAATATGGTTGGTTTAACACACCAGTTATCTATATTATATGTACACATCCACATGGACTATAAAGAATTATCACTCACATTGTGAACTTAAGTTGTGTCACTTCTTAAGCTTTTTGCTTTTGCTTATAGTTATATATCTGGCTATACCTGTATTATTGACCTGTCTGCTTCACACCAGGCATGGCTTCCTTTAATGGATCTGAGGCAGAGGAAAGGAGAAAAAGCCCACTTGTTGAAGAAATTTTGCTTGAGAGTTAAATGTTTCATTGGTAGTGCGCATGCATTATAACAATAACTCACTGCATACTTACCTTTTAGTCTTCGGGACATAATCTGCTTTTACTCCTATAATCACATATACTTTAGCAAACGCTGTTTTCTTGCAGACACCGATGGTGGTTTCAATCCAACACCTTCTAAGGTAAAGAATGCGATGACATCCATGTGTAATGCCATAGCATGCTGCAAACTGTCCTTTTTACTTTTATGTTTGACTTTGGTTTGCTAAGGCATCATTAATACAGTTACTCTAAATTGTTTAAATTATTGTGGCAGATTAGCATTTTAAATGCTCAAGATAAGCTTTCAGTTATAAATATCATTATGAAAAATTATTAGGTCACTCCTTGTACTCTTAGTTTATGCTTCTTCCATTCTTTTATCTGTCACAAATTTTTTTTGCTGATGATTATACTTGATGCAGATAAAAGGAAAAATAAATCAAACACCTTTTTCTTTTCTTATATTTAACAGACTGATCTAGCACATCAGAATCTATATACGATAGCTCTGAAGAATTTTGGTGCTAAGACTTTCAAGGAAGAAAAAGGTAACTTTTATTTGTGAATTTTAAATATGGAAACAGTTATAATTACTTTATCCTAACTGTTAGGTTATCTTTGCTATGAAATAATTCAAATCTGCAGTTATCAGCATTTTTCAGTGAAATAATTTTAAACTCTGCAGATGTTAATGTTGAAATTCGTAGAGATGGGAAATTGTTAACTCCCATTCAACTGGAGAAGGACTATCAAGAGTGGCTTCTGAATATGCATGATCATTATGATGCAGAAAAGGATTGTGGAGTGGATCAACCAATTCTTCTTGTCGGCCACAAAAACATTAAGCCACTAGTCATTTCAACTGATGGTTGGTTTTGATTGAAAAACAGTTTATGGCATATGTATACTATGAGAAGTTATTAATTATCTTTTTCTAGTTTGATAAGTTTTCTGTGTTCATACATCTTAAACTGATGTAGGTCTTTATCTATTATTTAATATTTTATCTTTGATTTATTTGCTGCCATTATGATGGATTAATCATGTGTTCTTTTACTTTTAACTATAGTTGCCAGGGTGCATAAAGTAGTAAAGAAGAAGGGAGCAATGTGGAAATCAGGCCAAAAAGTCAAACTACTAAAGGGAGCATATGCTGGAATCCATAATAATGATGTGTACGCGACAATAGAATATTTTGTAATTGAAGGATTGCAAGGGGATGCTGGTGGTAAGTGATGTTTTCCTAACTCTTAAACTCATTGAGTTTGATTTAGTTTGGTTTCATTACCACAACAAAATAGATTTATAACTGGTATGTCTACGCAACTCAATTTCTCATCAATTTTATGAAATTGACCCTTTCTTTTGTTTCTGTCTAATAGGGGAAGCTCGAATTATATGCAGGTATCTTGTTTTCTGCATTTGTAATAAAGTTATATATTTAATTTTGAAATCAAATTCTTCCCCCTCCCCCACTTTTAATGTAATTTACGTTCTCATTTCCGGTCTGAAAGGCCACTAGCTGTCCCAGATGAGAAAGGCTGTGTCCTTGCAGTGAATAATGGGAATGCCAGTTTACATATTGGAAGCTCCTTATCTCTACCTATTGGTGTCATTGATTCTGAAAAGGTTTGTTGTTTAGTTTTTGTTTTGCCATTTATTGCTTCTGACATTTCCATTTCATTTTTACTTTGCTACTGTTCCATGAATTGATTGACTTGCTGATTTTTTATCATGGACAGTGTGTACCTGTTAACAAAAATGTTTGGGATCAGCAACTGGAGAAATATCGCCAGAAGTCTCCATCTACAATTGAGTTGTTGAAGGAGACGCAATGTCAGGAGTTGGAGATTGATGGGGTCTGTGTAGACCTGCCTGGTTGCTTTCGATATATCAAGAGAACAATGAAATTGTTATTAGGAAATTCACTAATAACAGATTGTCTTGATTGTCTTTCCTTGAAATTTGAACCAATATATACATATATTATGTCTATATGTATGTATTTATTTTTAACTTCTTTCAGTACTCTTTGCAGTGCATTTTCTTGGGTATCTATGGGCTTCAGTTTCTACTGAGTTTAAAGAGAATTTCTTTCTTTTTTTTTATTTATCAAAATTGGGAAGCTGTTTTTCAAATGATGTTTTGGTTTTGGATTATCTTTTGTAATTTTTTGTGGACTGCTGGTCCACTCTTTTGTGGTTTCTCTTCATATTAATATATTTCTTGTTCCCTATTAAAAATACAATTTCTTGTTCATTCTTTTCTTAAAGCATATATAAAGCTCACTAATTGTGTTTTATTTCAGGTTTTACCTAGCAGTGCTATTGCTGGACAAAATCCTCCTAGAGAAATTGTGGCTGTTGTTCGACCTGCCAGTTTTATTTCTTCTAGTGCTTCAAAGAACTTGGTTCAGAAGTATATTGTTAAGAATAGTTCAGAGATGCTCATGGAAGTCAAGTTCAAATGTGAAGATGAGAATCTTGAAGATGTAGTCCCCCTTTACACAGCTCGCGTAGCACCTTCTTCTCGGAAAGGATACCAGGGTTTATATATATTTGAAGTGGGTTGCAAGTTCCCTAAATTATTTCAGAATGCTGGTGCATATACATTTTCATTCCATCTTGTAAGTGCTACAATGGAACTCCTTTAATGTTGTTTTCTATTGCGTAATATAATATGATCTTGTTTTGGGTTCTATGACCATGTACATGATGTTCTCCAATTTGGTGCTTCAGACTGAGACAAGCTGCAAGAGTTGTGAGAAAAAGGTGCTAGTTAAGGGATCTTCTGAGGTTGGAAAATGGAAACTTTTGGATACTAAAGAGAGACCAGAGTTACGTGTTAGGTAATTGAGATCTTTATGGATCTGGCTCATCAATTTTCTACCCAAGAAACTAGAGTAAAACTCTTTGTGTGGATGACATAACTGATTAATCTCAACATAGAGAATGTTTTGCATAACATTATTGTCAAGCCCTAAAACTAGAGTATCTTGTAGACAGATTGAGATCTTTATGGATCTGGCTCATCAATTTTCTACTCGAGAAACTCAAGTAAAACTCTTTTTGTGGACGACATAACTGATTAATCTGAACATAGAGAATGTTTTGCATAACATTTTTGTCAAGCCCTAAACCTAGAGTATCTTGTAGACAGACCAAAAAATCAACTTTATTCGCTGAGACCTAAAATCAAGTGTGTGACATCTTATAACATATTGTTTTTTCTCAGAGTATTACTACACTTGGTTGGGATACAAAGACGTGGCACAGATCATTGTTTGCTATGTGCTAAGTGATATCTGAGGTTATTGTTTATGATTAATGGGATAATATCATAACACCTACCAATTGATACAACTTTAGATGTCACGTCAGTTGGGTACAAGCTACTTATCCTATGTAACCGTAGTTTTATTCTTTCTTTTTTTTAATGCATAGTATATGCGAAAGCAAGGTTAAAAGCAATAACTTGTCCTCCAGTGAGTCTAAACTTAGTCCGGCTGCATTTCTCATCGTTATCTATCACAAACACTGAAGCTCCATTGTTGTAGATAACCGTATGAGAGTTAATAGTAATTATTTACCCTAAACTCCTTATGAAGTCTGTTATTTCACGAATGCTAATTTATTTTGAGTTCTCACTATAACGGCATGTAAGTGGGATGTCTCTGTTCATAAGCTGAAAAAGAAGGTTCAAGTTCAATCATTTACCGCGTTCTCGTAATCCCACATTTCTGATTGTAACTTTCTTGGTGCTATCAATTTCCCTTTTTTCTCTTTTTCCTCATGAAGTGATTACTTTGCACAGAGTTGGTTCATTCTTACCTCCGTTATCTGTTGCGTGCTATGACATTTATGATAATCGGATTCCGTTCGAGTCTAAGCCACAATTTTTGGTCAAAATTAAGCCAAGCAAGATTATTAAGGTTGAAGACAAGTTGAAGTGGAACCTCTCACCTGATAAATTGACGCTAAATATTCAGGTTTGATTCACAGATTAATATTTTCCATTATGCTCATTTACGCCTTTTTCGTAAATAGGGTTAGTAGGGTTTTTATATGCATTAACTACTTGCTTGAGTTTTTTAAATCTATAGGACATTCTGGTTGCAAGCTCCAAGTTGGATGAGATTCGGCCAGATTATAGAGCTACTTTGGTGATATCTTCAAAAGATAAACCAGTGTCCGTATCGATTCCATGTCGAGGTATTATTGTTATTTTGAATCATCTGCCTGCAAAGACAGATATAAGAACCTGGTTCTATCATCTTTTTTCTACTCTCATCATGTGATTGTGCTCAACTCTCAAAATTGGTTTTATATGTTTGTTTGAAACAGTCACTCCTGGATCTTTAAAGAATGTAGCAGTCCATCCACAAAATTTGGGTATCTTGCTTCCGGGCTCTGTGATTAAAATGCTCAAATTGGAGGTATTTGGGGATGCTATCATTTGCAAAGCTAGACTGATTTTGTTGTGTTTTCGGGATTTGCATGGTTGAGAAATCATTAATACCAAATGCCTAAGATTAAGGAAAGAAACTAACAACTGTTGTTTAATGTACCTTAAACCTGCTATTTGATGTAGTAATGTAAAATCAATTGTCATTCTTAGGCATATCAGCAGCATCCTTCATATCTTTTTAATAATTTGCATCAAATTCTTTATATTGCTCATCTTAGATCATAACATTTTTCTTTACCATGCAGTTCATGGTGTTCATTTTTAGTGCAGGTAAATGGAGAATCATTTTCAAGTTTAAGATCTTTTTTTTATCATTTTCAAGTTTAAGATCTTTTTTTTTTTTCTTTGCATTGATTTGAAAACATTATAGATTGTGTATTCACTGTGCATCTTTTTATAGTGCTAATTACAGATTTTCATACACTTTTGGAAATTCAAACACTTCATCAGACACATTTGAGATAGGAATTATCATCCCCAAGGGGATAGCCTAGTTAGTTGACCTCTTGCCGTGGAAGCAATAAATGAAGAAATCGATTCCGACCAGCCTTTTGAGGGGAAAATTTTTTTAGTTTCTGTTTGCTTATGGGGATGGTGTAGTGTATGGGATTTTGGGTATGATACAGGAAAAAGAAAGAAAAAGGATTTTTTGCTCAACTTACCTAAACATTAAAGCAAGAAAGCATGATCTTTTGGATAAACAGATCTTTGTTTGACTGCTGCATAGTCATTATAGTTGAACTTGCTAACATGTTTAGTCAATATTCCAGATGTTTGATGCTTTTTATAATAATGTTAAGAAAGGCTTGGAGGTTGAACTTAACGTTGATGGATTTTGTATCGAAGATCAATTGGGCTTAAGGCGAAAGGTCTGTACTGTTGTCCAAATCTCTTATTATTTTGTGCCCTGTTTGAAAAAATTACATTTTACTTCGACTGATGATTTATTTATGCCTTGTGCATTGCTTCTTTCATGAATCTGCTATTACAAGTGAGGGATAGCTGATTTTGCAATTGTTAAGGCACCTATATAAAGAAAAGTTGATTAGATGCAGACGGATGAACTTGAGTGAGCAAGTGACTATAAATCATTCCATTCTAGCTAATTCAATGAACAAAATCCGCTTGACTATATGAAGTGAAAGATGCAATATCCAAGGACTACTCTTTTTAAAGCAATTAAAGATTGCCTGGTTGAAACATTAGCTTGTCCAATTTTATTGTATGTCTCTGTAACACAAAAACTAAAAGAGCTTGAGATTTTATGTCGCTATATTGGTTCACATGTAATTGACACAGAAAATATGGTGAATAACTGCAAACAGTGTTCCAACTCAACCCATCAGCCATTGTCTTAACCTCTTATGATCTATTAGTTGTGGGGATATAATTGTTTGTATCTAATTGTGTTCAAAAGCTCAAAGAGCTGAAAACCACCACTACCACTCGATAATAAGCACAGGTTATTATAATTTAATTAATATACACTGTGGGGAGTCAAACCCAAGACCACTTGGGTTTGACCTAAAAATTTGTCTAGTTACTGCTTTGACCTAAAAATTTTTAAGCTATCAGGTGGGCCCAACAACAATATTGAAGATCTAACATCTTGTTTCTTAAATGAAATTTGAAGTGGATGATGTAATCCTCTTTGTTTTTGTGACATTTACAGCATGATAAACTTATTGAATGTAATTGTGCTTTTGAGGAAGCTCTTTTGCATGAGAGTTTATGATTTTGGTTTTTAACATGATTTTGAATATTCTGACAAGCTGTATTTATCTCATAGGTGGATGGTTATGGATGCATCGATCTTAGTGGCCTATTGAAAGTAAAGGCTGGTTATGGAAAAAATGGTACGTGCATTCATCTGATGGTGTCTTCCCTCATAATCTGTTGGTTGTGCTTGCAGGCAGAAAAAAGAAAATGAGTGTTTAATTTCTCCTGCCTAACATCATTACTATAAAATTGTAACAAATTAGAACCTCATACAGTGTATTATCACTTGTTCTACTTCAAAAATTAAAAAGTATTCAATTGTATCTTTCAATTATGGCTGCTTAGTGATTTCATTCTAAGTTGTGCTGCCTTGCAGTGTCACTTTCTGTTTTATCTGATAATGGAGTTATTTTCAAGCAAGATTTTCAAACTGAGAAAAGAGAGCTGAGAGTCATATCAGGGGTTTGTGCACTTTGCTTTCATCCTCAGTTTTCTTAATCATTATTTTCTATAATTTTCATAATAGATTATGGTGACAGGTGCCTGAATGCTGTACCGTTGGTTCTCAACTGGAAGATATAACTTTCGAAATTGTTGATTCCAAGGGTGCTGTTGATGTAACTATTCATGATGATGATAAAAGTGGGCAGTCCCATACTCTTACAATAAGGTCAGACTTAATTAACACAGAGAATTCAATTCGGTATGCTTTCAGGCAAGGTCGATGTACTGTCCCTGCTATTTCCCTACCTCAGAATGAGGGGTGCTTTTGCTTTGTAGCCACGCACTCTCAATATACAGAGCTAAATACAAGCATCAAGGTTGCAACTTGTAATGAACTTTGTCATGATCATTTTTAACAATCATTCTGTAGCGATAATCGTTTCTCTGTATTTATAGGTACCTATTGTCCGAGCACCAAAACTGGAGTCTGATGATATTAGAACTCCATGTTCTGGTGGAAAGGTTTTTCTCCTTGAGGGTCCATCTCCAATCAAACATGTTGGAAACCATATGGTGCCCATCATGAAAATTGTGAATGTATGTGTATGTTAGTGATTTAACTTGTACAAGATGTAAATCCATTTTAGGTTTTTGTTGAGGCATCATTATTTTTTATCATTTTCTCAAAGCAGGAAATTCCCTTAATTGAGTTTCAAAGTGCATGTCAATCAGAGTCTTCAATTTTTTCCGATTTTCATTCACCTAAAAGACTTTTGCTTTATTTTTTGAGTTTTAAAGTCTCCACAAGTAGTGTTCAAGTCAGTACTTAGATGAGCTGTCGTCACTTGTCAAGCACTGATAATTGGTTCCCCAAGTTTCATTCTTTTGTGTATGGGGCTGTTTTTCCTGCAGGAACTTGAGAGCGAAGTGCGCAACTATGGTTTATGCATCGGGCGTCACGAGAAGGCACTGAAATTGCTCAATGATCAGAAGATGGAAGTTGAGGAAGTGCTATCCAAGTTGCAAGGTTTTGGCTTATGAAATCTTTTTTGTTGATTAAAAGATACAAATATTACAGATATTCAAACTGATGAAATTTAATTAATACTAACTGTAGTGATTTAGTACCCTTTAAGATTCAAGATACTAAGCCACTGCCCAGGAGACTCAAGTTCTTGATCAAACAAGTTGCAGAAGAAACCAAGATTAGATGCCAAGTTCTCAACTCAATCTATGTATGCTCTAGATCTAATGATTAATAACAGTGTTTAACTAAAACAAGAAACAACTCACAAGAACAGCATATTACGTGGTTCAATTGTGCATTACATGCACAATTTACATCCACGGGAAAAGCCACAGGAAAAGCTTTATTGATGAATCAAGAAGACAAATACAGAGCTCCTTAACAAGAGATTACAAGCAACAAGATTACCCTCTCTCACTTTCTGATCCCTCTCTAAAGCTCTATCAAAACCACACGTATTTTCCCCTCAGCAACCAGTTTTATATCCCTGATGCTGAAACCCAGATTGCACAGAATCTGGACACGTGTGTAATGGCTTTTAACAGCCTTGATTCCCTTCTTCACGAGTTGACTCACGTGCATCACTTTAGTTTCTCCAAAACGACAGTTGCTGAGTCGTTTAGCTTTTGGATTAAAACACCACGTGCAGCATGTGACAAAAGACTGAATCACTTAATCAAAACGAACCGTTTTGGGACTCTGAGTTTTGGATTCATTGCACTCAAGTCCACACTAACTGTGCTCACCACCCAAACTTAGATGCATGCTGCAGTTTGTAGTAATAAAGTTTGATCATTATTAGTTCATACTTTTAGGAAACTTGAGTCAGAAAACTAAGTTTTACTACACAAGGTTATATTGGTTTGCCTGTGAAGTTGATGACACTAAACAATTTTATGCAAACAGTGATTCAAAACATTTCTACCTCTTGGTTTATTGTTTATATATATCATTTATTCATTGAATTTATATACATGTGTCTTATTTCATAGGTCAATTTTACTGAAATAATTTTGTTTCGTGGTAAACGATAGATAATCACCTATTTTTCATTTAATCAATTTAATGTGCTTAAATATTGGACATTGCTGACAATAGGTTCCTTGCACTTGGGTTATGTTTAGGTAGACAATTGAGAATTGTAGCCTTTTTATGGGTTCTACATTGTAGACTAAGATATGTCATTTTCTGTACTGCTGCAAGAGTAGGTGTCATTGCAACGTTGATGGAATCTGGATGTTTAATGTGGAATATAGCTGGAAATAATTTAGATGCAATGATTTCGAAGGTTATCTCTTTCCTGTATTAGGATGATCTGATAAGTATCCTCAAGAAAAAGTTCTATCACATTTTATTGGAGATGACCTAATAAGGAAATTGGTTTGCCTGATAACTAGAGAAGCCTAGAATACCTAGTACCTACTTTTGTCAGATTATAACACCTGATTGTATTCAAGTCTGTTTCCTATCATTTTGTTGCTGGCATAATGTGGTATTCTGTGAAAATTGCAAAAATAAAGCAGAAGACTCAAAATTGATGTGTTTTGACAGTTTCAGTTGAGCCATACTCCTTGTTGACAAAAGAAGAAATCATAAGACGGATTAAAAGTATATATCAATCTGCTGCCTCAGTTATCTGCTGTTCTACCAAGGAGTTTCTGTACAGCAAACCACGGTCAAATTTCATGGAAGATGTAGTTGGTCCAGTTGCTCTAATTGGTACAGTCTGCACCAACAAGCTTAGCAGGTCATCCCTACAGTTCTTTTGGTTAGATTAAAATTAAAAGAAAACTCACTAAATTTGTCTGCAATCCTTGACTCTTTGGATTTCCTTGTATTCAGGACATTAGCAGAGTACCTGGGGGAACATCAAATGCTTGCTTTGGTGTGTAGATCTTTTGAAGCAGCATTTGCACTTGAGAAGTATGAACAAGATGGAACTATCGATCGTAAGTGTGCGCTACATGCCACAGCAGCTGCACTTGGAAAGTCTATTGATGGCAGATACCTTGTTATATGCCTTGAGGGTATAAGGTATGATATTGAGCTTCCCAGTTGCTAAAAATAGAAAGGAGAAGAAAAAATCAATATATTGTATGCATACATTGCAAGTTATTAATAATTTGTGGTAATGATTCAAATTTTCGAATTGGTTTGGCAGGCCGTACTCTGGGAAGTTTGGAAGCAATGACCCACAAAGGAAGTTAGCCTTGCCAGCACCTACCTTACCAAAAGGAAATATCCCTGCAGGTTTTGTGGGATATGCAGTTAATATGGTTAACCTAGATGACCACCACATGCACATAAGAACAAGTGCGGGGAATGGTCTTCGGGAGACTTTATTGTATCGACTCTTTGGCAAGCTTCAAGTGTATAAAACCCGTAAAGACATGATAGAGGCGCATACTTGTATAAGACATGGTGCTGTATCTCTGGATGGTGGGATCTTGAAAGAGGACGGTATCATCTCTCTTGGATGTGGGTACGTATTTCAATGGTGTTGGTTGCTTTTATGAATCAAGGACAATCCTTTTTTATAAAATGAGAATCACAATAAGTGAGCAACTGAGCATGAAGTGGTCTGGTGATTGTTTTTTCAGGAATCCTACAATATGTTTCCCCATTGTCAGGACCCGAATATCTACTCAAAGCATCGAAGCATTGAAGCAAATTGAAGAAAAGAAGTTGGAGTTGGATGGGATCATGCAGTCGATACAGGAATCTAATAAAGCCCTTGAGAAAGATTTGGAGAAGCTTAAAAATAGTGAAGATAAATTTAATTCGTTTATGGATCTTTGGCAAACCAGTCTTAAATGATCTGCTTTTGTTAATCGTAGTTGTAATTATTATATGGCTGTAAAGTGTAAATGCCATAGAAATGAAAGATGTCGTGGGCATATATAGTTAGTAGATAGTACTGTCTTTTTGTATTAACCTTAACCATCATCTGTTATTTGTGGAAAACACACGATATTTAAAAGGTTGTATCAGTGATTTTCGTTTTTGTTTTTTTAAATAAGTATTTAACTTTCGACATTTGCAAGGTTTGTGACAATTTCTAGTCTATAGTTTGGTTCTGGGGGGTTCTGGCTTTTTTTCATTTTGGGTTCTGGATTTCTCAGCTAGAGACAATTTATCAGCTGATAAGCCACAATGTTTTCGCAACAGTCCGTCCTATTTCGTAAGTAGCGTTTAGCTCAAAGCGAAATGGTGCTTTTGATAATTTGCATTAGAACTAGGGTTGGTAAAAAAGTCTGGGCCGGCTCAAGATTATTTGGGTCCAGTCCCGGTCCGTGGGCTTAGGTCTGGCCCTCACCCATGAGGGCTTGGACAAGGGCCTAAGAAAAATAATCCGTACAAAATTCAAGCCCATTATTTTTTAAAAAAATAATTTTATAAATTAGAATAATATAATTAAAATTAAAAAGTAATTTAAAAATAAAAAAGAAAACTTAAATTCTTAACTTATAAATTAATTATGATTCAAAAAAATTAAAATTATTATACTAAATTCTCTTTTTTGTATCAATTAATTAAGAGATCGTTTGAATTAGAAAATTCAGTATTAAAGAAAATTAAAGTTGTGAGTTTTTATTTGCTTTATTTATTATTTTAATTTGAAATATTTATTCTCTTTAATTTATCTATGATTGTAATAACTTGTTGATCATTAATTTATTTCAAATTTACAATAATTTAAATTTTTAAAACAATAAAGCTCAAGCCCGGCCTGGCCCAGGCTGGTACACTTAGCTGACAGAGGGGCTGGGCATGGGCTTGAAAAAAGCCTGGCCCAGGCCCGCTGTTTGCCATCCCTAATTAGAACACAGTTTTTATGTTAATTTACTTTTAGTTGTAATTTTTAGTTGCATTCAACTGCATTAAAAATGTGGGCAAGACAAAGAAAGGTGTATAAAATAAATTTATGAAAAAGTAGGGTTTAAACTGTATTGTATTAAAATATTATTCATATTTTAAATATAATCATTTAAGTTTTATTATTTAATAAATTATAATAAATGTAGATTTATTAAATGTTAATTTTATTATATTTAAATAAAAATTTTAATTTAAATAATAATACGAGACAGTAATAAACCTAAATATTTAGTAAATAAATGATAATACATAATTAAATACCTAAGAGGTATTTTAATTTTATTTAATTATTTATTATTTAAAATATAAAAGTAAAATTTATAATTTAATATTATATTATTTTATAATATAATATGAATATACTATATTATAATAAATAATACATAGAAATAAATCATATTATAATATGATACCATTAGTAATATAACTTAATATTGTAATATTTTATTATTTAATAATAGTATTTCATTAAATCATTTTTATAGTATTATTTAATACTTAATTTCAAAAAATTAATAATAAAACCCTAAAAATTAATAAATTAAAAAAATTCATTTAATTTTTATATTAATATAAAATAATATTATTTTATATAATACAATCCATATTACACTAAATATAGTATTACATTACAAATTAATGTAACACGCTAATGCAATATAATTAATACAATGTAATGCAATATAGTGTGTCAAATGCACCCAAAAATTTTATTGAACTCTAACATTACAATTGATAAGAAATTAATTTGTTGTAACTTGTGGAGGTAGGTTTTTTTATTAACATCCAAGGAGCTCTACTTTAAAAATAAATTTTATAAAGGTATATGCATACTTTTATCTTTTTTTTAAAAAAAAAAAAGAGTTTGTTGTTAACTTTTTGGGGGGGGGGGTAGTAATTGCTAACAAGGTATGTTTTTTTTTTCAATTACCCTAATAACAACACAATTCACTTTCCATCCATAATCTTTTTTTGTTTTTGTTTTTTATTTTGGAGATTGGACACTCACATTTAAGATTATCTCCACTCGATTATTTTATAATTAAGGGAGGACTAAAATCAATCTTCATAATACAGATGATTAAAACTAATCTCATAATATTATTATAGAGACCCGAACTTTTAATCTGATTTGAGTGTAAGAGTTCTCCTACTAAACCAAAATTTCATTGATACCCATTTTAAATATTAAATTGTGCCAACTTAACTAATTGATAAGCCATTTGACAGCAAAAAAGAAAAGTTACTTTATCACAGATTTTAGTTTTTGCTATTTTAGCTATTATTAACTAACCAAAAAAATTATCCGAAGACCAAAAGAGAGCTACTTAATTTGTGTGCTGCGACTTGCGAAACTATTTGTAAAGCCTTAGAAGAGCGGGGGCCACCTCCAAAATATTTTGAAAATTGGAAAATTTCTTTTTTTGGAGTTAAGTGAATAGGAAATAATGCACGTTGCCAAATTATCATTGTTGGCCCCACAACAATCTGAGACGCACGTACGCACGTATGACAATTTACTTCATTAGATAACAAAAAGGCTCGAGAGATCGCAAAATTCTGATTTTTTTTTTTCAATTTCCCTCGAGATAGATGTGTGATTGAAGTGATGCAACATTGTCGTATTTTTTCATATATTAAAGATTTGAATAATATAATTTTTTAAATTTTTGCTGCAATATTCTTTTTTACATATTAATATTTTTAAGCTAAACTTTAAATTTATCCGATGAATATACTTCTAATCAAACATTTAAACAAGTACACTTTGTCCCATCAAACTGAAATTTTTATTTTCACTTTCGCCACTACTACGGTACTATTCGATGGATCTACTGCAGCTTATGGCTTATGAGTCATAGCTGTGACATCAAATATGCAATACCTCATAGTTGGGCACTATCAAGCATCAAGTAGTGAGAAAGTTATTAGAAGTCAGATAAGACATGATCATTTGTGAAATATCTTACTTCGGGTTATTTTAGTCATGGGCTACTTTTATTGATTTTATGGTAAATGCCGCCCAAAATATTTTTAAAAAATATTAAAAATATATTGTTATTTGGATTCAATTATGTTGTAACTGTACTAATAGATCTTTGGCCTAGTAGGAGAATCCTTGCACTTATAATGTTGAGTATAAGAGTTTGAGCTTCCATAAAAGTATTATGGGAGTTAATTTCAATCATCACTCAATTATTAAATAATTGAGTGAAGCTAATTTATTCCTCACGAAATGTGAATGGAGGGTTTAAAGAATCTGTTGTATAATCTGTTTGTAAATAATAATTGTTTAGACAGCGCTTCAGATGAGTACATGCCACGAAAAAAATTTTAATTATATAATTTATTTGTAAATAATAATTATCTGGGTAGCGTTTCAAAGGAGTACATGCTACGAAGAAGGTCTAAATTTGTATAATCTGTTATAGGCCTGTATAGCAGTATTTAAAAAAAAATACAAAGAAAAAAATTTGTAATTTTGAAAATTGACCCCATCCTCCTCCGAAGGTTTAAAAAAAAAAAGGTGTCCATAAAATCAACACGGAAGTCCAGAAGCGCAAGAGGGTTTTTGTGAGCTCCAAGGGACTGGCTTTCCATCTTCAGCAACTCAACATCTTTGGTTTCTGTAAGTTTCATTACACTCAAAACATTTCTCTTTTCGTTCGAAAGCTAGTATTATTTGCCTCTGCTTGTTTCCTCTTCCTTTTTCTAGGCAACCAAACAGAATCTTAGGTTATGAATTTCAACTTTAGCGTGATATATATATATTTAATTTAATTTAATTTAAATCGCACGTTGTCGTCGATCTGTTGCCATAAAAAGAAAACCCCAGCATTGCGTTTTGCGGGTTTACAAATTAATTATGTGTAAGACAATTTAACACTTTCTGTGCTCAAGTTGTTCGATAAAATGCCTGAGAGGGTTTTAAGTCGTCATCATGAAGTCTTTCTGAAACTTTGTGAGCTACTATTGATTCGGTTACATATATATATATATATTTTACTGCTTATAGTCATATCTGTTGATTCCCTATATGAGTAATAGTGCTGGCCATTATATATTATGTAGCTGATTTATCCCGAACATTGAACCCACTTGTTCGTATTCTGGCAACTTTGTTTGCATGCCTGTTTGATTTCTCAATGTCCTTCCTTGGTAGGGAAATGGATTTCAACTCTAAAATTGCACTAATGATTTGATAAAATGGACAAAGTTTTGTAGAAACTTGAAGGTAAAATTTGGTTTGGTTTGACCCATGAGTATTGACCAAATTAAATCGGTCTTTATTGAATGCCCTCAAGGAATAGTTGTCTTTTTTAAGCATCCACAAACATGGATGAGACTTATTGTATTGTTGCGGACATTTTGATATGGAGTCAAATATGTGTGTTTTAAAAGTCTCCTCAAACTTTTTCTGTCCTCTTGAGCAGGTTTATTAGTCGTTTCGTAAATTTAATATTTTGGTTTATAATAATGATTATGTCAAACTGATTAGCACGGTGTTTTTGTTTTCTCTCTTATAGACGTAACCTGGAAGTAAGTTAATGGCAGGGAAAGCAGCAAGTTCTGTGGCGAAGGCTGTTGCAGAATACCAGTATCCATGGCAGGAGAAGTTGGCAAAATACAAAGATGAACTAGCCAAGGGTGTGTGGGGTTACTGGGAGTTAGGGGCATGGAAGCCGCTCGGCATCAGTGCTCGTCGCAGAGCCAGACTCCGTAAGGAAGTTCTCATGGCAGGGCAGGATTGGCTGTATGATCCAGAGAGGAAAGAGATGAAAACCAAGAGGAAAGGGCACAAGGTTGATAGAATAGCCGCAGAGAAACGGGCAAACACTGCCAAATTGATGGAGAAAATGCCCGAAATCTTGTTGGACTACAAGAAGCGCCGGTGGGAGAAGAAAATGAAAGAAGAGGATAAAGCAAAAGAAAGATGAGTAAACTTGGCGTTTTAAAATCATGTTTTGTTCCCATTTCTTGTTTCAGACTGAACTTGGCATTAATGTGCTTATTATTATGATTATTCATGTTAAATTTTCTTGCTTGTTTTAAATAAAATTGGACCAACCTGAGTTCACACTACTTTTGGGCAAGGATATGTAATTACAATATTAATATGAATTTTCACGGTCAACTGCCACTTGGCAAAATGGTCTTCTCAGAACAAGAATTGAAGTGGGCCCGTTCAATTAAATGAGACCTAAATCGAATTGAACTTGTAACTCGAATCGAATTCAGTTCGGCTCAGTTGAAAATTAAAAATTTTGGTTTTCCTTTGTATTTCGTCCATATATATGTGTGTGTGTGTGTGTGTGCTGAACCCAATTTATTTGGAAGTTTTAAAATCAAATCAAAACTGAATTTTGAGCTGAATTGGTTTGATGGTTTGATTTTGGTCATTTCTTCCCACTCAGAGTTGGCACTTCGTCTCATTTAATTCTTAAAATTTTGAGTTTGAACTTCCTTTTATATTTTGAGCAGTGGATTATTTTTGAATTAACTCATTACTTGATTACACATTAAACGTCAGAGCAGTGATAATTAACCCCCTCAATTTATCTGTTTAAATTTCACGTTACAAATTTACTTAACTAATTTCCTAAATTACCCTCAATAAATATAATTATTATTTTCTCTCTCAAGCATTATCTTCATCCCCACTGTTTATTTTCATCATCTCTAACTGCATCATCACCATTACCACCATATTAAAATTACAACAACACAACGTTTTCAATTGCAATAAAAATCTAATAATCAAATTAAGATTACGAAATAGCTAGATCCACATAAGTCAAATCCAATAATTATAGTAAAACTAATACCCAGTTAACTGAGAGATGTAATAGAAGTATAGGTGAGAAAAAGTGGAGTGAATCACAATGTTTGGTACAATTTTCATCATATATTTTTTTAAATTTACTTTATTCTCCTTGTCTCTGGTGCTTGATCATGGCTATAAACATCAGAGAATGAAAAGAAAAGAAAAGAAAAGAAAAGAAAAGAAAAGAAAAAATAGTCAGACTGCATTCTTTATTGATTCCAAGATATTAAAGTTACGTGTCATCAGTCGTAGAACAAATTATTTTAATGGAATTACAGCACTTCACACTCACAGGAACATCCTCTAATTGATGGGTGATGGTGAATTTGGTGGTGAAAAAGACAAGTTGTGGTGATGCTGATATTTGAGAGAGAGACGTGGGAGAGAAATTAAAATAATAAGTAATTATTTTCAATAAGGTAATTCTATAATTAAAGTAAACTAAATTAAACGTGGGAGCTGATGAGATAAATTGACAGAGTCAATTATCACTATTCTAAATATTATGTGAATTGAGACTAAAAAATTCATGGCACGTTAAATATTGTATGAGTCAAATGATTGGATGGCACATTTGATTAGATATGATAAGAACTGTGATAAATAAGAGTAGCGGTATATATTTTAAATTTTTTATTTAAAAAATTATCTTAAATGATACGATATTTAATAATTAGTTGATGAGATAATATGATTAATTCATTTAGATCTTATAAAAAATTATCAATTATTTAATCAATGACACGTTATTTGATCAAATATAAAATATAAAATTTTAGATATTTATTATTACTTCATAAATAAAATTATTATTTTACAGGTCAGATATCACATGAATTGCAACAAATAAGATGAACACACGTTCGATATCAGATGAGTTGTGCCACGTAACTACATGCAAGAATAATAATATACACGTGTACTAGAAAACTAGTCCGTTTATCCCTTCTGTTTCAAAATTATTATTATATTCATGAAAAAATTATTTCCATAAACAAAAAATGAAAAAAGAATTTAAAAAAAAAAATCATTGTACGTAAAAATGGAAGTGAAGTACTTGCATAGGTATCATGAAGATGCCGCTCGAGCTGTACGTATTTGGGGGGGGGGGGGACCCCGCGGCTCGCGCACACATTCATTTACTTCTGTTCTGTCTTCACTCTTCGCAGAGTCATACATTTGTGTGATGAGGTGTCAGTCCCTCAGACTTTGTCTCCCAAATATTTCCGTTTCAAATTTATCATAATTTTATTTTTAATTTAATTTCATGACTCAATAAAAAGTAAAGAAAAAAGAAGTCTCCATAGATTCTGTCTGGACTGCTATATTTTAATATTGTTAGTGGGGCTAGTACTAGTACTGGTAGCCTAGAATCCATAACATTTTTTGTATTGGTATCATTGGCAAGCATTTAACTCACTGCATACAGTGTCACCCGTACCGTTTTGATTTTTTTTAAAAAAAATCAAGATTTTCATAGAATGAATCTAAACAGAGTCTTGATGATTCTGCTTGTTGAGAGAAAGAATGAATTCATAGCCTTCAGATGATGATGATGAGTGAGTGGAACAGAGTTGTACTGAAAGAGCTTTGAAAACAGGCAAAGACTTTATGTGAGGAAGGGAGACAAGAAGTGAGAATGGAGAACAAGAAGAAGAGTGAAAATGGTTGTGGAATCGAAGATGATGAGGAGAGTTTGCAGCTTTTGGGTGGGGATCGGGAAAATCAAGTGGGTTTGGCTTCTGCAGGTGGAGGAGGAGAAGAAGCTACGTGTCGGTTTGGTGCTGGTGGTGCTGCTGCTGGCGAAATTCTTGATGTTAAAGCTTTTCATCAGTTGTTTGGTGAAGATGGAGGTGGGAATCTTGTGAATGAAGATTTTTTACAGGTGGGTAAATCTAGTGTCAATGCTTGTGAGAATGGTGGTTTGGATTTTGCTAGTGAGCTATTTGAGGGTTTGTTTGGTGAAGTCAGTGGTGGTGGAAATGGTGGTGAAGGAATTGGCAGCCTTTTTGGTCAAGTTAATGGTAGTGGTGGTGGTGATGGAAATGGGGGTTTGGGATTTTGTGGAGAAGGGTTTGGGGGTCTGTTTGGGAGTGTTGATGATGGTAATGGAATCGAGCGTCTGTTTGGTGAAATAGCAGCAAGTGGAAATGCAAATGATGGTAAGAGTGCTCTGGTAATGCCAAAGCGTAAGCGTGGCAGGCCTGTGGGTTCAAAGAATAAGAAAAAGGTTCCTGCTTACCAAGCTGATATTGAAGGGTTAAGCAAAGTTGGTGAGGATGGGATTGAGGGGCCTATGAAGAAGCGAGGTCGGCCAAAGGGTTCTAAGAATAAGAGAAAGAAAAATTTTGATGAGCAAAATCAAGAATTTCCTGGTCAAATTGCAAGGGGTGAAGATCGTGATGGGAAAATTACTTGCAATATTGAACAGCCAATTGGAGATGGGAATGCGGAGCCTAAGTATAGGCAAGGTCAGTGTAGTGCAGTTGAGAGAGGTTACAATAGTGTTGTTGGTACTATTTTGCAGGCAGGTTCAGAGATTCAGAGGGATACTGGAATGCCCGTTGACGCCAGTTTTGGTGACGCAGCCGTAAGAGAGAATGTCAAGCCAAAGAAAAAGCGTGGACGACCAAAGGGTTCCAAGAGCAAGAAGCAGAAGCTGGCTGAAGGTAATCAAGAAATTGCAAGTGCTAAAGTTTGTGATGATACAATTACTTGCAATATTGAACAGTCAATTATTGGAGATGGGATTGTGGAGCCTAAGTATAGGCAAGCACATTCAACTGCAGTTGGTGAAGTGCATAGTGCAGGTGAGGGAGTTTACAATGGTGTTGTTGGGACTATTTTGCCGACAGGTTTGAAGATTCAAAGGGATAGGGGAATGCCAGTTAACGCCAGATTTGGTGATGGAGTGGTTAGAGAGAATGTCAAGCCAGAGAAAAAGCGTGGACGACCAAAGGGTTCCAAGAGCAAGAAGCAGAAGTTGGCTAAAGGTAATCAAGAAATTTCCAGTGATATTGTATGTGGTGTTGGCGATTATTATAGTAATGTTAGACTTGAGGGTTTGGAGAACCAGAGGGTTACTGCTGTAAATGAGGAATACGGGATAGTGAACGTTGAAGCTAGTAATGGTGATGGAGCTGATTGTGTGACAGCTGGGGCAAAGGATAAGCCTGCCTGGCTACAGGTTTTTAACAATACGAAGAACCATTTTGCTGGCGTTGTTTATGAGGTGCCTGTTGAAATTTTGGTAGGTGATAATGCCTGTGACCAGAATTTTAGGCCTCTGGATTTAGAGAATAAGAGGACTACATGTGGAGGTGATGAAAATAGGAAAATGAATGTTGAAGCAACTGAAGGTGAAGCTGTGAATTCCATGCCGAGGAAGAAGCGTGGCCGGCCAAAAGGTTGGAAGAAGAAGAAGGAAATTGTTGGTGCTGAAGAAATTATTCAACCGCTGTCAGGCGGAGACAATTTTGTACTGTTAAAGAGAAAGCGAGGCAGGCCAAAAGGTTGGAAGAAGAAGAAGGAAATTGTTGGTGCTGAAGAAATTATTCAACCGCTGTCAGGCAGAGACAATATTGTACTGTTAAAGAGAAAGCGAGGCAGGCCAAAAGGTTGGAAGAAGAAGAAGGAAATTGTTGGTACCGAAGAAATTATTCAACAGCTGTCAGGCGGAGGCAATATTGTACTGTTAAAGAAAAAGCGAGGCAGGCCTATGGGTTCTAAAAAAAAGAACAAAATTCTTACCAGTGAAGAAAATCGCAGAATGCCTGGCAATATTGTGTGTGATAATAGTTCTGGTCATAAGAATGTACTTCCAGTGAGCTTAGAGAGAACAAGCATGGCAAAAGGAGAAGAAAAACAGCAGGTTGGGGATGTGCAGAAGAATGATTGTGGTAATAAGAAGCCATGCAAGCGAGGCCGAGGAAAGGATGGAAAGAATAAGAGAGCAGTTTTTTATGGGAAAGCTTTGAATAGGATTTTAGCGAAGAAGCATCAAAATCAGAGACCTCCTACTAAGATAGGAGAGGAAAAGGGAAAATATATGAAAGTGAAAAGGGGTTGTCTGGTTGAAGAAGGAAGTGATATCGGCCATGGAGATATAAATACATGCAAGTTATCAAATGACTCTGTCAAAATTGAAAAGAGGACTAGAGGAAGACCAAGGAAAATTTGCAACCAATCAGAAAACTCAGAGTCAATCGTGAGTTCTTCCAAATTCATCATTTCTCATATGCCATTGTGCGGCTTGTTAATAATCACTTATCACTGCTAAAACATTTAGAGGCTAGGTCAATTAGTGCTGTCGGTGAATTAACTTCTTAAACTAATGAATTGGGAAAAATGTACTCAGTAAACCTTATGTTTTGGCATTCCTAGTAAGTTAATGCTCAATAACACGATACTGCTCCTTGATTTGTCAATCATACAATGTAAATATCTAAAAATTTTCATGCAACAATTCTCTGACAACAGAATACTTTATATACCCGATAGTACATTTTCTTTTGGTGTGACTAATCATTCAGGTAGTGCGTTTGTGGGTAGTTTTCACCAACTAAACTCAAAGCAACTCATAACCTAGCCAATGTCAACTCACCCTAGAGCAGAGATTACAGCCTATATATCAAATTTAAGGCAGTTATGATGTGAATTAATCATGTTCAATCGCGCCAGCTTGAATGATCATGTTTTCTTATGTCGCCCCCCCCCCCCCCCCTCCTTTCTGTCTTTGTTTATTGTGATCATTGTTTCACATGCTTTTAAATGGCTTTGTTGTGGGAACAGATATTGGCATTGTTTTCTGGTTGATCCTGTAAGCCATTCAGCTGGAATTTTCCAATAAGTGTATGTGATCATAGAAGTAACCAGACATCTTTATTGCTATCACTGCCCCTTTGTGATAGTCTGATGTCATGAGTGGAACTGAACCTTTTTCTTGCCAGAAGCATGAGAGATTGTTTAAATAATGGTTAAATTGGTGGAAATTGGATTTTGTATGCTAGGAGTGCTATTTGCACGCAGAAGTGGGGAAAGAACAGAATTATAATTCTATCTTTTCTAATTGCAGATTGAAGAATTATCTTCTATCTACTTTTACTGTAGTTCTTATTGGCATATCTGTTGATTCTCCATGTCAATGCCACACCCTTCCAATTTTTATTTGTAATTTACTGTGACTGGGTTTCTGTATTAGGATGCTACCAGCTGCAAAAAGGAGCAGAGGGGTTTGATGTGCCACCAATGTTTGAGGAATGATAGGAGTGATGTTGTCGTTTGTGCCAATTGCAAAAGGAAACGCTATTGCTATCAATGTGTTGCAAAGTGGTAACAATGTCTGACTCTTATTAAAAATAAAAATAAAAAATAAAAAAAAAATGTAACAACCAGGACTCCTGGACAGTAGATTATTTGATTTTATGAGGGAGAAAAAGGATATCATTTCCGCAAAAAATAATTACATTTTGCAAATCTTTTTTTCTCTTGAAAAGTGCAGTTAAACAACCATTGGTTTAAACATGACTATTGAACTGTAAATTTACTTGTTTATCGTTTAATTTCTCCCAGCATCTTTTGGTTAGAACAATAGCATTAATGTCAAGTTTTCAACAAAGTTAATCATGGTTATGAATTGCTTCTTATTTGATGCTTAGTTGAGAGAAAGTGTTACTTTAGATGACGCTTTGTTATTTTTCTAATTTATTGTGCAACTCCTGATACTGTTTTTGAAGAACTGAATTAGGTACCCAGAGAAAACAAGAGAGGACATAGAGATTGCCTGTCCTTTCTGCAGGGGCAATTGCAATTGCAGAGTATGCCTTAAACAAGATTTAGATGTTCTGGTTCGTGTGTTCAGATTCTTTTTCTTCTTTTCTTTTATTTGGTCAACATAATTTAGTTTGAATTCAGAGCATTTTTTCCTTTATAATTTCAAATAATATATACGATTCTGATAGGCTGGGCACCAAGAAGAGGATAAAAATATCAAGTTGGAAAAGTTACTTTACTTGCTACAAAAGACGCTACCTCTCCTGAGGCATATTCAACAGGAGCAGAACTCTGAATTGGAAGTAGAATCCAAAATCTGTGGTATTTTAGTCGGATAAGATCACATATTGCAAGTTTTGTTCTTTTCACTAGATAGATTGCCGAAATTCTTATCATTGTGTTTGGTCCATTCATTCCATAGGTATCCAGTTGACAGAAGATCATGTGAAGAGATCTGTACTGGACGATGATGATCGAGTGTATTGGTATCATCTCATGATCTCTGAAATGCATAGTGTCTTCATCCTTAAAACTTTGTTTGGCAGCAGCTTCTAATCGTTGGAAAAGTGTGGTATATCAGAGGAAAACACATTTTTGTCTTTAGTATGTTGATGCTATATTATGTATTGCCCGTACTGTGTCAACAGGGTAGACATGAGTCTGCTATGAGGCTCATGCTTAATGCTAAAGGAAGTTAGTGACCTTGTTTGCTGTTAAATTGAATTAAACTTAGTAATCAGGATCAAAGATCCATTTAAGAGCAATTTTTAATTTCTTTTACCTGAAGATAGAAAGGTTTGAAGGAAATGATTTTTTTTCTTTCCTTTCAGATTTCCTTTTTTTAATACCTTGTTTATATCTACTCTTTGATGTCTTTTCTACTTTATTTTTTTCTCTTTCTGCGCAATTGTTTTCCTGAAAAAAATTTTGTTGGTTGAATATTTGAATTGCATGTTCTTAACTTCTAAAATCTAGTCTTTATTGTGGTGGAGGATTAGATTTGTTGCATAGGATTGTCTATCTTTGATGAAATATTCTTGCTTTTCTTTGCTGATCCTGGTAGATTTCTGCTTCCCTAAGTGGCAGTGACTAATGTGATTTCATATATCCATGCTTTGCGGAAACATTATGTAAAGGAGTTCAGACTGTTAACAGATTTCTTGTTCCTCTTTCAATGTACGAATTGTACATTAGAGATATGTTCCTTCATTTTTGTTTACTAGTTTATTTTCTCTTTTGAAACACGGCTGTTCTTTTTGCTGTGTTAGGTGGTAATATTATGTGTTAAAGTAAACATCTGCATTCATAACTTTTTAATATATTGCAATATAAAATTTGTAACCATAATCTTTTCCTATATGGCAGTGACAATTGCAGTACATCCATTGTCAATTTCCACAGAAGCTGTCCAAATCCTGATTGTTCCTATGATCTCTGTCTCACTTGTTGTTGGGAAATAAGAAAAGATATTCAGTCTGGAGATAAGGAAGCAAAATCTTCTCAACAGCAAGTTTTTGAAAAAGTGCGTGGTCAAGTGGCAGAATTGAATGGCCAAAATTCTGTAAATTTTGGAACAGATGATTGCGTGGCTGATATGTCTTGTAAATTTCTTGATTGGAGAGCAGAGCCTCATGGTAGGATCCCCTGTCCTGCCAAAGCACGGGGAGGTTGTGGGACTCAAATGCTTACCCTTAGACGCATTTTTGATGCTAATTGGGTTAGCAAATTGATTACGACTGCAGAAGATCTGACTTTCAGTTATCGTTCACTGGATGTCAATGTTTCTCAAGGATGTTCTTTGTGTCGTCCTGTTGATTCTGCTGAAAATGGAACAAAACCTCTTGAGGTAAGGCAGGCAGCTTATAGAGAGAACAGTCAGGACAATTATCTGTACTGCCCAAATGCAATCCAATTGGGAAACAGTGCAATTGAGCATTTTCAAATGCACTGGATCAGAGGGGAACCAGTTATTGTCAGAAACGTACTTGAAACGACTTGTGGACTTAGTTGGGATCCGATGGTCATGTGGAGGGCCTTTGTCGGGGCACGGAGGATATTAAAAGAGGAAGCTCACAAGGTTAAAGCCATTGATTGTTTGGAGTGGTGTGAGGTATGCATTTCGATTTTTGCATGCTAAGCTGCACTTTTGCAATTTCTGATATCATACATTTATGAATTTTATTTTCTTTCCTTCGGCGTGATGCATGCTGAATGATGAATTTTTGTATGATATATCCTTTTATCTTGGTAGTCATCTGAAAATGATATGCCTTCATTTGCCGGTTGAGCCTATCCTAAATAGAATCTTTTCTCGGATCTCTTCTTGTCCTCTTGGGCTCCACATGCTAGGCCTATTCTTTTGTTGAGCTTAAATGTGAAGAGATTGTTAGGAATCATATATTGACAAATTCTTGAGTTTGACATAGTTTCATTTTCTTGTTGGACAATTCCACCTAATAGCTTTAACTTTCATGTTGCTCAATCAGGTTCTAACAGCTTGAAAACTTTTCTACTGGAAGTTGCCTCCAGTTTTAACTACAATCTAACGATATGTTTCCTCTTGGCACTACAGGTTGAAATTAATATTTTCCAGTTCTTTAAGGGGTACTTAGAAGGTCGAAGGTACAGGAATGGATGGCCAGGAATGCTGAAGTTGAAGGATTGGCCTCCATCAAATTCATTTGAGGAGTGTTTGCCAAGGCATGGTGCTGAATTCATAGCTATGCTTCCCTTTGCTGATTATACCCATCCAAAATCTGGTCCATTGAATCTTGCCACAAAGCTTCCTGCTGTTTTAAAGCCTGACTTGGGACCCAAAGCATACATTGCTTATGGGTCTTCGGAAGAACTTGGAAGAGGTGATTCAGTGACGAAACTACATTGTGACATTTCTGATGCGGTATGCTATTTTTATGTATAAATTATTGAACCTTATCTTCATGATTATGGTCCCGTTTTGGCATTATTCCTGGTTTCTACATGCTCCTAGTTCTTCCATCACTATAGAATAATAATTTATTGAAAATCTAACTCAAAACATGGTTTGTAAGATTTGGAGATGTCCTAAAGTAAGTTAACAGTTGCATTGCGCTTAGAGATGCTTGTGGTGGTGATAGTTTGGAGGTTGAATAACTGATGAGAATCTTCTGTTATCGTTACGAACAGTAGAAGTCCTTATCTAGCCTTTCTTTGTCTTTTCCAGTAAGATATGGTTTCGCAAATCCAGGATAAGCCTTGTTTTCTTTCACCTGCGGAACTACTAGATGTTAGTCGCATATTTGGACTATATTAAATAAAGCCAATATTTGGTGACTGACAAAACCAATTAAAATAAATATGGTGATTTATTTATTGACTCGGGGAAGCTTTTAATCGTGGTTCACTGTTAAAAGCTTAAATTTGGTCAATCATACTAATATTAAATTCTTAATATAACTGATACATAGAATTTAGTGGGTTCTACAATTTTCTTCTTTATACTCTTATGGGTATTGGCTAATAAATGATTTACAGTGTCACCCATAAGGTTAAGGTCTCTTTCCACTATTAGGCATTACAAAGTCATGTCTTCTATTTGGATTTCCATTTAGGTCAATGTTCTGACTCACACAGCTGAAGTGAAGATTCCCCCATGGCAACAAAAAATCATTAAAAATTTACAGAAGAAATATGATGCTGAAGATTTGGACAAGCTTTCAAGTCGTGTGCCAAATGCATCAGGTAGAGTGGGAAGGAAGCCACAAAAAAAACCTCCAAAAGAAAAAAACCCTAAAGTGAACACCACTGGGAGTGACTCCTTAATGGAGCATTTTAATTTAGAGGAAAAGAAACAAGATGGCATACAAAACACATCCCAAGAGGGAGAATATTCAAAAGGGTTGGATGCCCTGTGGTTAACTCCAAAAAGGAGAGAATCTGCTCTGGGGCAGTCTGATTTTCATGGTCCAAAACCAGACCAGGGTGAGAGGGATGCAGCTTCAGAGTCCTTACCAGACAACAGGATTCAGAGCTATAATAATTGTCTGGATGATGCTAGGGCTAATCCCTCCTTTCCAAATGGGATGGATACAGGGCACAGCTGTGCTGCAGTTGAAGAATTTCAACCTGCCCATGCACTTGAGGGTAACCATGAAACAGTTGAGGGAAGTGTGTGCAATCAAGACCATCCTTATGATGTAGCAGGGAAAACAGAACTTGTCAAGGGTGAAGGGTCTTTGGAGGCAACTTATTCAGATGATGGAGTTGATAATGAAGCATCAATTGAGTCCGATGTGAATGCAGAAAGAGATAATTTTCTGGATAATCACATGACAGATGTTGTATATGGTGGTGCTGTTTGGGACATTTTCCGTAGGCAGGATGTACCCAAATTGATTGAGTACTTACAGAAGCATCAGAAAGAATTCCGCCACATTAATAATCATCCTGTGACTTCTGTATGTATCATTCCCTACCAATGCTGTCAATATCATTGTCATCAATATTGTTTTAAGTTGATTGTCTTGTGCTTGCCTCAGGTTATTCACCCCATTCATGACCAGACCCTTTTTCTAAGTGAGAGACATAAAAAGCAGCTGAAGGAGGAGTTTAGTAAGATATATTATCAATCAAGTCATTTTTACCTTTATACAAAGATGCCATACTGGTGTGTAACCTCCAATAACTTTTCAGATGTTGAACCTTGGACATTCGAGCAACATCTTGGTGAGGCTGTTTTCATTCCTGCTGGATGCCCACATCAAGTGAGAAATAGAAAGGTGAGATTCTTGTCAATTGGGAATCTAGGCAATTTTTTTTTTTCCTCCCTCCTTTAGTCATCTCTTGTTGATTTGCTGGTTGCTTGTCATCAGCCCATATAGATATTAAACAACTTAAAATTTTCATTCCTGTATAGGTTATTCAATTTGAGCCCCATTTCTCTTGGTAATTGCATGAAAGTCAGATTTTTCATTGTCATAAGAAATTTGGTAGCCACTATCCATATGTTTTTGGAATTTATCTGGGAATTATGAAAAAGAATAAGATGTTTGGAGTCAGCATTATTGCAACTTTGTAAATTTGTTAGATAAGTTGATACGATGTAGTTGTCCCAACAGATTAGCCTAGTTGGTCAGATCTAAGGATCAGTCCCCTCTGTAACAACCTCGGAAGGGGACTTAATATTAATTTATATTATTAGAACTACCAGTAAGATCCCAATTCTCATGATGTTAAGTTTCTACGCTGGGCCTTAATCTGGATTTATGTGTCTAATTAAGTTTTAAACTGTATCATATTCTTTTGCAGTCCTGCATTAAAGTGGCCCTCGACTTCGTATCCCCTGAAAATGTTCAAGAATGCATTCAGTTGACTGAGGAGTTTCGTTTGCTTCCAAAAGGTCACAGAGCAAATGAAGACAAATTAGAGGTATTTTTTTCTTTTATTGTCATTATTATTTTTCTGCTACATAATATGTTGTGAAACAAGATGGATTTTTACCAAAAACAGACTCCCCCAAGTCTTGCTTTTAGCTTCTAGCATCAATACCATGCATGACAATGATGACCGACTTGTTCTGAAGGAATCACGTTGGGTTGTTATGTTGTAGTGAGTACTCAGAAGTGCTGGTATACGTGAATCAGCAGCACACTTACAGAATCTTTCTTATTATAGGTAAAGAAGATGGCATTATATGCCGTAAGCGCAGCTGTAAGTGAAGCCCAAATTCTTACTTCGAAATCCGAGTGAGACCGGTTGTGTTGTTTACCTCACCACCATCTACTGGCAGTCTCCATTTTGGTAGAGATTGTTTTCTGGGAGATCTAATTGGCAATCTGTAATTGTCTTTCTAACAGCTGCGGTGGCACACAAAATTGTTACAACTTAAAAATGTATGCCTTGATTGACACTTGACAGATATCTGTACTCATTGAGAAATTCTCATGTGGTTACCAAGGAAATTGTCATTTTTTGGCGGGTAGTTTGTGAAATCTTCATTGGATCCAGCATTCTTCTTTTCTTCTTTATAAAACTGAAATTGAAGAGAAGCAAGTGTTAATGTGAACGGGGTTCGTACTCCAATCTTTTGTTTTCAACCTATTAAATTTTATCAAGAAGTAATTGGCGATTTGGCATCATCCGTTCGTGAATTAAAGAAGAAAAAATAATTATCTTCAAAATCATCTATGAAGCATGCAAAAATATATTTATCCACCAGCATTTGGCTAATGCTGTGATGAATTGTTTGAATATGATTTATGAAAGGGAGAAACCTGTGGTGCAACTGTGGTATTGTGCCACAGTTGCATCCAGCTGTTGGATATCAATAGACTCAATCAATTCAAGTGTATACAACGGTTGGATATAATTATGGTACGGTACCACAGTTATATCGTAGTCTGATTCTTATGAAAGATGTATTTTACAAAAAAATTTCGTTATCAATACCTAAAAAGTATAAAATAATACAATTAGTTGTTTTTATTACGTGTTTTAAAGGCAATTGTTAAGTTAAGCTGCTGTAAGTTAGCAACAATCAATTCGACATGCGTCAAATCTTGTCGCATGCAATAATCAATCCAAAAGTCTGATTCATAATAATGTTTGGACCTCTGAAAAAATCTTTATAATTCGACGTGTGTCAGAACATCAAGAGTTGACTTCTCTTAAGTCTTTATTTTTTTTCTCAATTAGTTTCTCTTTGTTAAACGAGTAGTCAAGATTAAACTTTAAATTTTAGTCTCTCTTTGTTAAAAGAGTAGGCAAGATTGAGTTTTTAATTTTGGTACTGGTAATCAAGTTATTTTTTTTTATTTTTTTGGGTAATTATCCACTGATCACTTATTTTTTTATTTTTCTAAAAATACAAAATTTTTTTTTACAGCGCTTTATCTGAAATTAACATTTTTTTCACTTGTCCACTTTCGTTATAACACAGTTAGAATTTTGTTAATATCATAAGTATAAAATTATCATTTCACAATGACATTATTTAAAGATAGAAGTGGATATGTGTAAAATAATATAACTTTAAGTGAAGTTTAGTAAAAAAAAATTAAGAAATGTGTAATTTTAAAAAATACAAAAAAAAGTAGTCGATGAATAATTGCTCTTTTATATTTGGGGTAAAAAAATTATTTACACAATACTCCGTTAGTTTTCTTAACAGTTTGAAGATGAAAGTGGATAAGTGTAAAATAATATAGTCTCGAGTAGAGTTCAATAAAAAAAAATTAAGAATTATGTATTTTTTAAAAAGTGTAAAAAAAATAGATGGTCGGTGGATAATTATCTTTTTTATAAGAAGTCATTTTTAAATTAAATTTAAAAAACAAGAAGAGATTAGGATTTTTAAAAAAATTAAGAAGAGCATCTTAAACCCTAAAAAATAAATATATTAATTGATTGGTCTTATTTATTTTGTCTTATTGTTAATTTGATATTTCATATCTTTTTGGAAATAATAAAGTTTTTTTTTTAATATCAAACGGAGAAAGAAACAACCATAAAATGCCGTCTCGGGGTGCAAAACATGAAGTCAAATTGCTCAAGACAATACTTAAGAGAGTACCTAAAAATGACCTTTTTGTTGGGACGAAATCGAACAGTAACTCTATAAGTTGGCTCGCTATGGATTCTTTTTTACTGAAAGATAAGTCTACCCAATTCAATTATTGTGGGTAAAAATCATATTTTAATTATAAAAAAAAAAGACACAAATCACCGTAGTGCCTATACAATAATAAAAAGAAAAATTACAAGAAAAAACAAAAGGTCAAAAAGGTTTTTTACTTTTTCAAGTTAATATAAAAAAATGGTTTGATAATTCATTGTACTTGGAAGAAATAGAATCTGCCTTTGATATTTTATGACAAATTTGTTGGTGCCCAATTTGCCAAGTCACAACGACATCGTTTGCTCTAACACCTCTACACAAAATATTTTTGTTAAATTCTCTGGAAACCTCATATCCTGTAAATATCAAAAAGATATTTTATCTCCGGTTGCCCCTTTTGTTGACTGTTGTTTTAATTTAATTCATCTTCATTCCCAATCTTCAAATTCTAACAGATACCCACTTCAATTCACCTCAAATTCTCTCAAATCCCTCACCGAATTTTCCCTTTTGACCTCTTTGAATGATCCTCTGAATCCCATCTTTAAACCCTTATTTTCAGTTTTTCCTTTTCTTTTTTTTTTCTTTTTTTTCCCCGGGAAAAATTGATAATTCCCGCACTAATGGCTGCTGCTGCTGCTGCACTCAGATCCAAACCCGCCACGGTGGGAACGACCTCTTTAACAGTATCCCAGTTCAGGTACCTGATGCTCAGTTACATGCATGCTGGTCGTGTAGCAAGCAGCTCTCGCTGTGCACACCGTTCAAAGTGGGACGATCACGTCATCAACACTCCCTATCACTTCACTTCATTCAGGCCCGTCTCTCTTCGTGGAGAATTGGTCGAAAAGGGCTCTCAATTATGCACAGATAATGCGAAATGTCAAAAATTGACGGGTGGCAGTAGTAGTATTACTAGCTCATATGGGGACCCACCAGAAGTATGGCAGCCTCCGGGGGATGGAATTGCGGTCCGGGTCAATGGACAGGGTCCTAATCTGGTGCGCGGAGGCGGGTCAGGAAGTGGGTTTGGTTCAGGTTCGAAGGATGGGTGCTGGGGTGGCTCAAATTTGGGGAACAAGTTTCCAACTCCGAAGGAGATTTGTAAGGGGCTCGATAAGTTTGTGATTGGACAGGAGAGAGCTAAGAAGGTGAATTTTTTTTTTCAATTGGCTTTATGATTGTTATTTTGTTTATTTATTTATTTATCTTTGGCATTGTTTTGTTTGGTTGCTGGTTTTCAAGTGTTCCTTGTATTTTTGGTGGTAATATGTGATTTTGTTTGGTTCTCAGAATCCTAGAAGCAACAAGACTAGCTTCAAGTTCTAATTTACTATTTCGTCATTGAATTTTATTTTCATCTGAATGTGAAGCATGTTGTTTTATTGAATTTTTATAAATATCAAGACTCATTAGAAGTAGTTTAGCTGGGAAGAAGTTTTATTTTGACAACTCAATATGTGGTATTTTTTATAAAAATGTGATGGTTGGTATGGCTTTCATGATGAAAAATGTAATATGAGAATGCAAATTGTTGAGGGTCTAACTTTTCCTAATTGGCTTTACTAGGAAATGCTTTCAGTTCTCCTATTTATATAAAAGGAAGGGGCTTTTATCATGTTTTTGTGCATTGAGCCAATTTTGGAAGCTGCATATCAGTTGAACGATTCAGTTAAATTATATTTTCAATGATTAATGTCTCCATGTATAAACGAGGAACTCAATGTCAACATTATCTTAAGAAATAATATTTTTTTTCCTGAATGCAGGTGCTGTCTGTGGCAGTGTACAATCACTATATGAGAATTTATAATGAGTCATCGCAAAAACGGTTAGCTCTTTTTCTTCGGTATACGCACACCTCAATTTAAATAAAGAAAAAAAAGAAAGTGCATGCACACGTTGTTTGAATCCTTTTTTCTCATTTTACTGCCATGTTCATGCGTATGTGCATTGCTGTTTGTTATTATTGATCACACTCACTGAGAGGGAACTCAGTTGTTAACATGGCTACGACCACTTGGGAAGTTAGGTCAGCAGGAGAATCTAGCAGCTGCACAACAGATGGAGTAGATGATGATACTGTGGAGCTGGAGAAAAGTAACATTCTCCTAATGGGGCCAACAGGCTCAGGTAATTTGGTGTTGTCCTTTTTCTAATAATCTATAGTCTACTTCTAACTTTTTCAGTTTTGCCTCTTTTTTTTTTTTTTTTTCAAAAAAATCTTCTGTAAGCCTTGTATCCTGGCTGTATAGTGCTCTCTTCTTTAGATGTTTTACGTGTGGTTGCTAATAATAGTCTAGTTTGGATGCATTGCAATTTCTATTTGTCCTTGATTGCTCAGGCTTATGTGTAATTAATGAGGTTGGATCATTTTCCTTTTTGGGGTAACTACTGCTTAAAAAAATTTTATAAGAGAAGGACCTATCCCTTTTTCTTTTTTTTTCTACTTAGCCTTCTTCTTCTTCTTTTTTTCTTTTTTCTCTTTTTTTTTTCTTTCATTTATTTGCATTGATATCTGATTATTTGCAGTGTTGAGTTTTGACTGGACTTTTATTGTGGTATTGTTTCGTTCCTAACTGTGCTGTCATAGAATTTAAGTTTAATGATCATTATAATGCTACTGTATATTACTAGTCTCACCTGTACTCTTTTAAATCTGTTTCAAGGACAGGGAAGACTTTACTTGCCAAGACCTTGGCACGCTATGTGAATGTTCCCTTTGTTATTGCAGATGCTACTACTTTGACTCAGGCAAGTCACTGACTCTTGTTTTAGTTGGATACTTTTTCTACTTTTTTCTTCCACTTTCCTTCTGAAAAGCCAGCAATAAGTAATGCAAGTGCTGCTTTGTTGAGGGGAATTGCCCTTTTGGCCTTCAGGAAATTTCTATTTGGTTTTTAATGTTGTAATACTCTAGGGAAATGTTATTTAATTACCTAATTGGCATCTAGGTTTAGCTGCGCATAATTTTGGTTTTAGTAGCATCTGATGTTTGGTATTTTCCTTTGTTCTTCTGTTTGACTGAAGATCTACAGCAAACAGAACTGATAACAACAAGAAATATAATATTTAAAAAATTGATGAGATTGTTTCATGTTTTAGAGCTCTGGTTTAGGTCAGACAAATGGGGCAGTTGTTGTTTATTTAAGCCTGAGCCTGGGAAAAAGACTGGATTTTTGCTTGCCCGGGGTTGTCCCGAGCTTGGGTTATTATTTTTATAATCATTTTTTTTAATGTCCCTTAATTCTTAATTCCTTATTAATATTCTTTTTCGATTTCCATATTCAATTTGGTTGTATGTAAATTATCCATTTGAAAAGATTACTTTATGCTTATGTTTAAACACGAAATGGCACAATTACTAAATTACTAAGATAAAAAGGCAAATTATTGTAAAATTGATGGTGAATTACTAAATCATCGTGTAAAAGTCTAAGACAACTATGCTATTAATTACTAAATGAAAAGGACTAGTGTAAGTTATGTGACACTTAATTCCAGTTGGGGTGAATAGAAAAGACAGCTATGCTATGAATTACTAAATGAAAAGGACTAGTGTTAAGTTATGTAATACTTAATTGCTGTCCGGGTGAATAGAAATTAGAATACCACAGCACAACTAAATTAACAAATTATGCAATAACTATAATCCTAAGGAGAGACAAATACATTTAACTAGGTGCACTGCCTCCCAAAGATCATTGCATAATTAATGTTGGGGTAGAAAATTACGAATATGATACCGTAAGTCCAACATCCTATACGAAGTAGGCTTGGCAAAAAGAGCCAGCTGCGCTTTAAATGTGTTGGCCTACCTAGGCGGATTGGGCATTACAATTTTTAGTCATTTAAGTGCACCCCACATCAATACTAAATATACAATTGAAATTATAATATTATATTTCATATTCGGCTTAAATAATTGCCAAAGCGCAAATGTAAATGCCACTTTAAAATTTTCAAATTGGAACTGGTAGGTGTAGCAGTGGCCAATGACTCTTCCTAAAGAGCCATAAAATATAATAGAAAAGAGTAGTTACACTTTTCCCATTCAATGGTTCTTATTTTTATGTTTTGTTCATAAAATTTTCTTTTCTTCCAAATGCTCCATTCTCTCTATAAATTTTGAAATTTTGAAGAATTTAAAATGATTGTCCTCATCATTGAAAGAGATCCAAGCACCCTCGCTAAAAAATGTTCGATCATTTTATGTTCATCGAGTTAAGAGGGGTAGCAAAAACTTGATTGCAATTGCAAACAAATGTATTGCTAAAGACCCTCCTACTAGGGAGAGTTGAGTATTTGTGAGAAAAGAAAATGAAAATTTAAAATAAAGCCAACTATTTGGTTGGGGGGGGGGGGGGTGGAGGGAAGGCCATTTGCGGATGGCTCTTTTCCATCTTTTAATGGCTCTTTCAAAATAGTTGATAGCCATTGCTATTCCACTTCCAATTTGAATATTTGGAAGTGGCTTTTACATTTGAGCTTTGGTCTTAGGCCGATTATGAAATATATTTTAATTTTTTTAATAGGTGTATTTAGTATATATGTGGGTGTGCTTAAAACATTAAATATTAATACCTGGGCTGGGCAAGACATTCAAGCCTGTCTGAATGGAGTACGATTTCCGGCTGAAGAGGATAAATAGAGAGAGAGAAGAGGAGGGGGGGGGGGGGGGAGACGGGGGAACCAGAAACCTTATCTAATTTGGGATTTTCTTCCTGTTACCATTTGTTTAAGAGTATATGATCCACCATTTACATTCCTGTTCTCTCTTACTCAAATACAACTGCGCACATGAATGCACATAGACAAGCACATGTGTGGGCAAGCACTCAGACATGCACTTGATTTATGTGATGAAAGTATTCTATGGATTGTTCTTTGTGTTCTTCTTGTTGTAATTGTGTCAACTCTTGATATTTGGTTGCTGTACTTGAGTTGGAAATCTGTGCAAATTGTGACTGGCACTCACTTTATTGTGGCATTGGCATTTTATTTGCAGGCAGGATACGTTGGAGAAGATGTGGAGTCCATCTTATACAAACTTCTCACGGTAAATTCTCAGAAACATAATTTGTTTACATGCATCAATTAGATGTTGAAGAGCTACTTTGTTTTTAAAATGCACGTCACCTGTTGATGGCATGTGTATGATCTTGCATCATTTCATGAGTTATGCTTTCTACTTTTGGTTTCTGCTACTGTAGTGATTGTTGCAGTTGATAGTTTTTCAAAACTTTCAATCGAATTTCTGTAATTTTTCATTTTTTTCGTAGTGGAATCCAGATATTATGAAGTAATAGGTGAAGGATTGAGTATTTCTGAGTTAGATTGTTGATTTTAAACATCCAGGAAACAGAAAATTGAGTCTTTCTGTAGATTTAGTCACAGAGGATATGAACTGTTGTGCATTTTCTTTATCAAGCTATTGTGATATTTTTCTGGTCAGTTTGGTTCTTTTGCTGTCCTGGTAACTAGGTTTTTATAATGTTGTAAAGACAGCAATCCTTCCTAACCAAAAATCAGTAAATGTGTTTTAAAGGATTCTTTGCGGGGTGCTTCTCTTGACTGGTTTACATGGATGAGTTGTGAGAGTATGTAAAACCACTGAACTGCAGTTCTTTTTTGACCATCTTCTGCTTAATAGCCTTTTCCAAAGTGTAGTAGTGCCTTCGATATTTTTGTTAGTTTCTAACCTTGTTTCGACCAGTCTTTCGTCTGATCCACTTTGTCTCCACATTAAGTTGGCCAATCTCCTAACGTATGTCCTTATGAGCACAAATGGAACTTTCTAGTTTCTGTACCTTTTTCTTAACTTTCTTGCCTTGGAAGTAGATGATCCCCTGGTATGTTTGCGGGAAATTGGGTGCTGCAATATTATCAAAATATCAAAGGACAAACTTTGCCACTTGGTTTCTGATGGAATCATCAGCATTTGTCCGTTTCTCTTATATGTTCAGCTTTTGTCCATTTCTCGTAGGTGTGTAGTAGGAAGGTGAACCTGGTACTAGGTAGGTTTTGTGTGGTGTTTTTGGGGTAGAATATGGAAGGTGCTTTTAGTTAAGGCTGCATACTTCTTATGTCCTTGTAAGATGGGCAGAAAGTGTTATGTCACTTGGGAAATTGTTGGAATTTATGACATTTTATGCTTATATTGGATTGCAGATCTAAAATCATTCTCGTTTCACAGGTTTCTGACTATAATGTTGCAGCTGCTCAGCAGGGCATTGTGTATATTGATGAAGTTGATAAGATCACCAAAAAGGTTCCCCTCACTTTTTTCATGATCAAAACATTTTTATCGGAGATATTGTTTTTCTTTGATGTGAACACTTCTTCATGCTCTGCCTTTTTGTTTGGGCAGGCGGAGAGCCTTAATATTAGTCGAGATGTGTCTGGAGAGGGTGTTCAACAAGCTCTGCTGAAAATGCTGGAAGGAACTGTTAAGTGCTTTATTTGCATGAATTGAGACTGAATTTTTATTTGTTCCTCTGTATCTCGATCATTGAGCTCTGTGGAGGTGGCATGGTGCCATTTAAGCAGCTACAGAACAAGCTGTATATGTGTTAACCTCTAGACGTGGATGAACAAGATTCAAATTTCAACATTTGGTCATTGTTTCACAAACCAACATAATTGATTTATTTGTATTCTGATGCACTGAAGTTTTGTGATCTAGGTTGTCAATGTTCCTGAGAAGGGAGCTCGAAAGCATCCTAGAGGTGACAACATTCAGGTAAATATGATGTGGTTTCTAAAAATGTTTCATAGATGTGGACTTATTTGCATATAAAATATGGTCATGGTACAAGCACATAGGCATAGCCATATGAGTTTAAGAGGTACATTTATTTATTATTTTTCAACACCTGTGAGGACTTGGCCTTGACCACATTCTTATGATGATTATTATTGGGTGATTGGCTGGTGCTGGACTTCTTTTGGATAGATTTTCAATCTCATTTACTTTTAGGAGTAGAATTGTGTTTGATGTTCTCATTATTCATGTTTTCCACAGATTGACACAAAGGATATACTCTTTATCTGTGGGGGTGCCTTTGTTGACATAGAAAAAACAATCTCGGAAAGGTAATACCAGTTTAGAGGTTATAATTTCAATGTCGTTGCATTGGACATGATGTGGATAGTTTTTCCTTGGAAATTGAGTGTGCTTTTGAGTCCACTGTAGGCGGCAGGATTCTTCTATTGGATTTGGTGCCCCAGTACGTGCAAATATGAGGGCTGGTGGTGTTACAGATGCTGTTGTGACATCGTCTTTAATGGAGACTGTAAGTGATTTACCAGTCAGTGTTAAAATTTACAGCTGATTGCATTTGTAATTCCGCTAGATTTCGGATATATACTGTGAACTCCCTTGTTGGCAGGTAGAAAGCAGTGACCTCATTGCATATGGTCTGATACCAGAATTTGTTGGACGATTTCCTGTTCTTGTGAGCTTGTTAGCTCTAACTGAAAATCAACTTGTTCAGGTAATAGTCAATGTGTTTTCTGTTGTTATTTGCATGATGAAGAGGAGCAGCTGACATGCTTTCTCATATTCATGAGAACTATATTTTTACTGGTATGCTTGTGTTTTGAATACTTCCTTTTCTGCCATTATTATAATAGTGGGCAATAATGGGATTGATGTAATTAGTTGCATCAATTTTACTCCTGCAGAAATGCCATTTTCCTCGGTTTTACAAGTTACCCATGAGCCTCAGTAATCTTACTGGCACTGACATTCTGTAGGTCCTGACGGAGCCAAAGAACGCACTTGGGAAGCAATACAGAAAAATGTTCCAAATGAATGGCGTGAGTGCCTCAGTGTCTTTCTAGCTGGTTTATTGAAGATATTTACTGTTATAATGTTATTTTACTATGCTTACTGAAGTTCTTGCACAATTATAGAAGGTTTTTCCCTATAATTTCTCTGTCTCAGTGTCTAAGTTATTGCTTTTCTCAGGTCAAGCTGCATTTTACGGAAAATGCTTTGAGATTAATTGCTAAAAAGGCTATAAGTAAAAATACTGGGGCTCGGGGATTGCGATCACTATTGGAGAACATCTTGATGGACGCCATGTATGAGGTATGTCGTGTTTGAACAACAGTATCTCATTTGTGGAGCCTGTAGAACCATAGATGTTATCTGTAGGACTATAGCTGAGCGGCTAATTATAGACAATTAGGTAGCTAGTCTTAGTGGTGTAGTTGCCGACCAATACACTTGCTAAAAATCCGAACAGATCAAGCTATATAGCAATTAATTCTTCTGCCTTTCCAGCTGCGTGGATGGGAAACATGGTAACCAATTTTATGATCTATTTTGTAGATTCCTGATGTTAGGGCAGGAGATGAGGTAATTGATGCTGTTGTAGTCGATGAAGAGGCTGTCGGGTCAGAGGATCGTGGCTGTGGGGCTAAGATTCTTTACGGCAAAGGTGCATTGGATCGTTATCTTGCTCAACATAAAAGGAAGGACTTGGAGGTGTGTTTTACTTAAATGTTGGATGCACCATGGTGTGAGATCACCATTTATATTTATTTCTCACAAATGCTTTGATTTTGAGTTGCAGACAAATGTTGCGGGAGCAGATGGAGAGCCTGAAATGGAAACGGAAATTCCTTCCATTGTTGCCAGCATGTAATGTGCCGTACTTTTGATTTTTACATGTAACTTCATCCTTGTACATAAGAAGTTTAACATTAATATAGTAAATTAATTGTGTAATTATATGAGAAGCTATATTATCATTCCTTCCAAGAAAAAGGCACTGAAAATATTTTTTGCCGTAGGTATATCTCTGTGTATCTAAAATCATAGACCGAATTTGAGCTTCTTAGGTAGTTTATTTGGCTCGTGTGAAATTATTTTTGGAAGGTTTAAAAGTGATTTTGAAAAGTTAAAAAGTTAATAATCGGAAGGCTTAAAAGTGATTTTGAAATGTCAAAAAGTTAATTTTAGTGTTTGGTTAATTTTTTTTTATAAATAACTTATGATAAAATTATTTCATTCTACTGTAGATTTTGAAAGGTAGGAATGGATAATTTTTTAAAATTTGATTTTGAAAATTATCTTTATATTTAATATAATTTTATATAAAATTATAAAAATCTAAAAATATTTTTATTAATTAAAAAATAAAATTATTAACTTTAAAGAGGTTATTATTATTATCAATTTAGAGAACAAAGTAAAAAGTAAAATTAATAATGTTAATTATTATTCTAGTTATTAATTATTATACATACACAATAAAAAAATATTTCACAAACACACATACATATATAAGGTTAAATAAATTGAATTCAATATTATATTAAATTTAATCATTTATATTCTTACGATAGTTCAACAATAAAATTTATTAAATATACGTAAAGACTTTTAAAATTTACAGTTAAGGGTGGGTGTTTGGATCGGATTAACCTATAAAATCGGAACGGGTTGAGTCTAAAAATATATATATGTACAAAAACAACCGTTCCTCCAAAGTACTACTTTCTCTATTGTTAGCTCGGCTCACTTAATTGTAGAAAATGCTTTGACTAAAAAGTCGTTCGCATCTTAAATTAGTATAAAATGATTTGTTTTGTTTTGTTTCATTATAATCTTTGTTGTCAAGTATGCTTAGATTTTTAGTCACAAAAAAAAAAAGTATGCTTAGATTTGAGAGTGAACTGTTCTAACTCAAATTTAACCTAAACTAAAATTTTAATTCGAATCATCCATCAATTATATCTGAGTTATGAACCCGAACTGAACCAAACCAAATTAATCAGTTTAGTTTGAGTTCGCGTTTTTAACCTGATCGGATTGTAACTCAAACAACTCGAATCGAAATTCGATTTACCCAACCCTACTCAGTATTCACAACACTTTTAAAAGCTTCTTAGAAATACGTGATATTTTCATTCTTTTTCTCATAGAAAGAAAGCGTGGTGGGGGTAAAAAATTTCACCTGCTAAAAATAACTCGAATTTGAACTTGGATGATTGTACGTGCAAAGCGCATTTATAGCTAATCGAGTTGTGCCCAAGAGGCCAACAAGATTTAACGTCAAATATTAATAACGTTTTAATGGTGAATATTATTTAGGAAAATGACATAGTTCATTACAAATTTAGAGCTTCTAGTACATATTGTAGTTGTATGAATTGATGAGAATGATATGTGGCGTTGTTTCACGATTCACGTTTTCAGTGTGCAGAAGAAAATGAATAATATCCGAAGAATTTAGACCACAACTTTGTATTTTCTTTCGCCCGACGTGGGATCAACATTAAATGCTTAATTCACATTATACCGTAATCGTATTTAAATGTCACAATAGATATACAAACAGAGTATCTCTACGCGCATTTGTTTTGACTTGTATTATTCTTGTAAAGACAGAAGACTATTTTGTGCATACATTTGTGGAGTACTCGATAAAATTATATTTTTACAAAAATTATGAACACTTATTTATTTTATTTTTTTAATGGATCCAACTGCAATAATGTAATCTCTCATGTAGTCAATAAAATCAAAAAAAAAAAATCAATAACTTCTCAAAAAAAAAAAATCAATAAAATCAATAAAAACTAATAAAATTTAATGATTTGACGATGTGAAGATGTGGAATATGGTACCTATCGAAGTTATAAGTCAACCGTTAAAGCTTCTTCTGTTCTATTTTCTAAACCCGGCAGGTTGGAGCTCACCGTCACAAGTAGAATTGAATCTGCTCTGGCCTATTTGTTCTTTCTTTTTCTTTTTTTTTTTTAATATCTTCTTTTATGGAAACATCAAACATGCCTTGTTAATGTTAAAATGCTTTCGAATCTAACTTTTATTTTGTCTCCATGCTCAAACAGAATCTATCCCACTACATACAAAACACACGACAAGTCAATACAAGTATCCAATTGTAACTTTTATTATAATTTGGGTTTGCTTTTGTTCTGTCATTTTGTAAGAATGATTTATACAAATTACATACTTTGGATTCAAAATTGAATAAATTTACATTTTTATAATAAAATATACTTTGGAGGACATGCGCTAATATTTATCTAAAAAGAGTCATGTGTGACAAATTTCTAAAAATAGAGATTAAAAAAAAAATTACTATACCTTGCTTGGAATAATAACGTATAAGCGATAACTTTCTCAGTTATCAGTAACAAGTTTTTAAAAAGGAAAATTATATGATGCCATGATTAAAATTATAGTATCAATGTTGTAATGAACATAAATTTTGTAAATTACACATGTGACTAGTAAATATAAGGTAAATAAGAGTGAAATTAGTGTTTTAAAATTGCAAACAAAACAAATACTCGTAAAAATAGCAGAAAACTTGTAAATCAACATTAAAATTTATTTAAAAAATAGTTTATTCATTTAATTTAATTAAAAAATAAAATATATCATCAATTAAAAACAAAAATTTGTATTGAAAACAATTGAAATAAGTTTAATTAAATTAATTTAACCATAAATTCTATATTCATCATAGGACATCGATAAATTTTTTTTTCGTTCATCATAATATTTGTTTACTACACAGGTTACATAAGTAAAAATAATTTTACTAGACATATAGGAAATATCAATAAAATTTATCTAATTTTCAGTTTTATACATATTTCATAAAGTTTCAAACTTTGCTTTTTACTTAATACTAAAAGAACATTTAGGATTGCTGTTAAGGAGGGTTTAGAATGATGTAAAATCATTTATTTTACAAACAGTATTGAAAGATATGAAAAGAATAGCTTTTCAAAATATAATTTTAAGAATAAGTTTTATCCTTAATAGAACTTTACATATATCATCACATGTATTACATAAACCCAAAATTATCATTATTCAATGTAGAATTATTTACTAATTTTACATTTGTAAGTTATTATGTTTTTAATAACTCATATATAAGTTACTTATTTTACATTTCATTTACAAATTTTCTATTTCATTTACATAATTTATATTTCATTTTACACTTAATGTTGATTTACAAGTTTTATATTACTTTGTTTACCAATGATAAATCAATTTATTACTCTTATTTTAATTTACTTGTTTCACCTTCTATTTGAAAGTCTAGCTAAACAACCCAAAAGAATTGGTGAATTAGGTTTCTAAAAAATATTAAACGATAAAAAAAGCAATCCAATACCAATTTGGAATTCAACTAATAACAATAAATATAACAATGAGTGAATTCAAAGATGTAAGGGAAAGGAAACCAAACATAAGATTTTATTTTATATGGTTTGGCAAAATCCGCCTACAGCTACCCCTCCAAGCCAACCGTACTTGAGGATTTCATTATTCAAGCCTTATAACCCAAGGCTTCAAAATGTTTATAATTGACCTCCAATGTGTCCATAAACTTTTGCAATAAGAAATAATCACACACTTCTTCCTTAAATGTTTCCCCTCACTTACAAGCATTCAATTTTTTAAATGAAATTGAAGTTTACAAAGATTGAATTATTGCTCAATGATAAATTAGTGTAAATGAATAAGCAAATGAAATCTCAAGGCAATTTGTATGAACAATATTAAGCTTAATAAAAATTGAAGAAGATAATGAATAAGGTGAGCAAGCACTTTTGAAATGAGTTTGACTTGTCTTTTTATAGTATGAGTAAGAAAAACTAGCTATTATTTTATTTTTGGGAATTATCAGATTATCGTTAATTTGAAACGGATCTCCGTTTATTATGGCAAGTTATCGTTTTGAGACAATTTTGAAAATTTTGCGAATTCGGATTACCGCTTAAAAATTATCAGTTAGCCTTCTAATCTAAAAACTCTCTCAAAAGTCATGGGTTAGCCACTTGAAGTAAACGGCTCACCATTTGCATCCAGAGCCTCTTCCAAAGATATCGGTTAGCCATTTGCCACAACCAGTTTACTCCTAATTGATCCAAAATCATAATTTTCCCCTAAAAATGTCTTAAAGATTCAAATAGGCCCATTTTGGTCCATAAACTGAAAACTACTCATTTCATAAAATCATTTTTTCTTTTAAAGAAAAGGATCTTTATTTTATGAGAATGATTTTCTTAAAAAAAATCATGAAAATAATTTGAGTTTTTAAGTGCTTAGACATGCATTCAATTAATCATATTAGCTTTACAAGAACCACAACAAGAGAAAATCACTTAAGCTAGTATTTTTTATGTCTGTCCTTGATTTGATGAGCTTTAAGCCTTCATCCATTTGAATGCTTTGAACTTATTCTCACATAGATGATTTTTGGCTTTTAATCCTCAAGAGCTAGTGAGATTTGGAACATATATTGGCTAATAAACTTTTACCAATAAACCCTTGACACATGGTTTATTACCATCAAAATCAAAGTCATGAGTCATTTAGGTCAACACAATTTATAAGTTTCATGTTTCATTTACTTAATTTATATTTTACTTGGCACTTAATGTTAATTTATAAGTTTTATGTTATATTGATAAGTTTTTATTTTGTTTACCACTCCTATGTCAATTTACTTATTTTATTTTTCATTTACAAGTCTTATGTTCCATTCATATTATTTATGTTTTATTTTACACTTAATGTTGATTTACAAATTTTCTGTTATATCAATAAGTTTTTTGTTTTATTTATCAATAATATGTCAGTTTACAACTCTTATATTGATTTACTTGTTTTATCTTCTATTTACAAATCTTATGTTCCATTTACACAATTTATGTTTTATTTTATACTTAATATTGGTTTACGAGTTTTATATTATATTTATAAATTTTTTATTTTATTTACCAATAATACAACAATTTACCACTTCTATATTAATTTATTTATTTTTACTTTTTTTACAAGTCTTATATACCATTTATATAGTTTATATTTTGTGTATACTTAATACTAATTTATAAATTTTACATTAAATTTATATGTCTTATATTTTATTTACATAATTTATATTTAATTACGATATTGATGCCATTACTTTAATGACTCCATTGTAGAATGACCCTTTTAAAAATAACTAACAATTTCGTCGTTACAAGTTTCAAATGTTAGGTAACATTTCTTTAAGTGGATTGTAAATACAACAACAACAAAAATAGAATAAAATAAAAGTAAAAAGTTGGTTGTACAGTAGTACAACATTTGCATGTTTTACTATTTTTGTTTGCTTTCATTGCAGTTGAAGTCGATGTCACAAGGTTGTCCTGTCGGAAACAACAATAAGAAAACAAAATAAAAAATAAAAATTCAAATAGCCGTCGGATTACAAATCGAGCGCTCTTTTGGAAATCAAACGGTCATCCTTATACATCTCTTTTTTCACAGTTCACAAAATCGCGCGAGAGAGAGAGAAAAAAAAATAAAAAACAAAATAATTAAAGAAAAAGCGCTGACGAAGAAAAGAATTTTTTTTTTTGCCCTTTTTTTAAGTGGTGGTTTGGTTTCTGGGAAATCCAAATCTTTTTTTTTTCTCTCTTCTTCTTCTTCGTAAGAAAAAAAAAAAAAAACTTTGGAGAAGAAGAGAGAAAAAGAAAGATACCCATTAAAAGTTTTTGATTAAAAATTGAAAAAAAATTGTTGTTGATTTTGTTTTATTGTCAGATGGAATTGGATAGTATTGAGTGTGTGTCATCCATGGATGGGTTGATGGATGAGGATGAGATCAGCCATCATCACCATCCTCCTCTTCTTCATCACCATCAATTTGCATCATCAAAGCCTCACAATAATGCCATCAACAACAATAATGCAGCAAACACTAATGGCATCAATGGTATTGTGGGTCCCACGGCGATCGCCCCTGCCACCAGTGTTCATGAGTTGCTTGAATGCCCTGTTTGCACCAATTCTATGTACCCACCAATCCATCAGGTAGTTTTTTTCTGAAAAAAAATTATCTTTGGTAATTAGTTGGTTTGGATGGATTTTTGAAATGGGGATTTTGATGGCATTGATGACTTGATTTTGCATGTGCATTGGTTTTCGGATTGTTTTTTAACTGAATTTAAGTTTGATTCATAGACTTTTTGGATCTTCTTAGGATGAATAATATTGAATTTGTTTAAGTAATGAATTCTTCTTAATGTCCGTTAATGAAGTATGTTGATTAAGATAGAACCTTTGGGTGTTAGATTATGGAGTTCTAGCAAGTACTAGATTAAGGTCAATTGGAAGGGTTTGAACTTAGACTCTAATTCATACGGTACTTTTCTTTCTTTTTGACCAAGGAATGAACCTGAACAAGAGTACAAGACTGTAACGGATGGGATATTTATTCTAAATTCATAATGCTAACAGAGGACCCAACTGGAGCTCCTGCTGAAGTCTATTTCTGCAGGTTTTGGAAAAATATGTAGTTTATTGTTAAAGAAAAGTTGTGGTGACCAATAGAATAACTTAGATGGTTGTCTTTGTGTTTTTTTTTTTCTGTGAAATAACAATTTTTTATGCAATTCCAATTGTGCATTAGATGGTTATAAGTGTCTCTCATGTTAATGCATCCTTCGCTCAATAATGTTCACTGCAGAACCTTTGAGTCATATATTGTTCCTATTTGAACTTCTTCTTTTTTTTGGTCCAGGATGTGTGATGTAGAGGTCAATGCTCATCCTGTTTAACAGTATTCTGTGCTCATTAGTACTTGTTGCTAATTTGCAATGCATGGTCCCTTCTAAGTGGTGGTGACGACATTACTTTTAGATATGTAAGAATTAAGATGACTCGCACCCTATTGCATTTTCACAGCAAGTAGCATCTTCTAAAATACTTTTTCCTTTTATATGTTACGAGTCTTGCCTTGGTGTTGTTTAACACCATTAAAGGTTTCTTTTTGAAGACTTCAAGTTATGTGGAGGTTAATTAAAATACTTATATTAGTTCAAATATTCATTAAAATATTGAGAGAAAAAGGAACATAGGTTTTGTCTTTAGATTCTGAATTTTATCTGATATTTATATTTGTGCAAGTCTTGGATTATGAGCTGCTCTTTTATGCAATATATCTCTTCTACAGTGCCACAATGGACACACACTTTGTTCCACTTGTAAAACAAGGGTACACAACCGGTGCCCCACTTGTAGACAGGAGCTCGGAGATATTAGGTGTTTAGCATTGGAGAAGGTGGCTGAATCACTTGAACTGCCATGCAAGTATTACCACCTGGGTTGCCCAGAGATATTTCCATATTACAGCAAACTTAAACATGAGGTTATGTGCACCTTCAGACCGTATAACTGCCCATATGCTGGGTCAGATTGCTCTGTCGTTGGGGACATCCCATACTTGGTTGCCCATTTGAGGGACGATCACAAAGTAGATATGCACACAGGATGCACATTCAATCATCGCTATGTGAAGTCCAATCCCCGTGAAGTAGAGAATGCTACATGGATGCTTACAGTAAGTGTATTTGATTAAAGATTCGTTAATTTGCTCTATACATTTGACGTAAGTGTGATGGTTCCTGGCAAATATAGTGTTTTAACATTTTTTCATTGTGTGGATTTCTGATTAAACCTTATGCAATAAAACTTCACAATTAACACCTTTTAGATAGAAGTGCCCCTGTAGTGCTTCTATGCAACTGTTCGAAACTTCAGGCACATTCATTTTCGAAAGCATTTGCTTTTATTTTTCGGTTATCCAAGACTAGAATCTTGCTTCATGTATAAATGGTGATTATGTGTTTTCTTTTGATTGGGGTCAACTGTTCTGTGGTTTGTATGTTTATGGCTATGTTTATGGCTTTGTTGTTCAGTTAAAAAGGATTAAGGGCAATCTTATTATGAAAGTAGTTGGCAAGGCTGCTTGCATTTGTTATATCCATCAGTGTGATGATTAGTGGCTTATTTGAGGATGTGCATTGACCATCCATATCCCTGCCTGTTGCAAAAACAATTTCATGACTGGTTCCAAGCACACACCTAAAGAAATCACACATTAAACCCGTTATTCATATGTTTGTATTTTTTTTTTTAATGGGAAAATGACAATGCCACCCCGTGGTTTGGCAAAATGGTTATAGGGACCCCCTTATTTTCAGAAATTGTCACATAGTCTCCTTTTAGCACAATTATGCCCTTTGACTATAGTGACTCAACTGTATTTCATTTGGAATAATTGTCTAAAAAGAGGTCTATATGACCAATTCTAAGGGGTCTTCTTGACCATATTGCCAAGCTACGGAAGTGTCACTGTCCTTTTCCCTTTTTTCCCCACTCTTTATTGGGCCAGGTTTTCCATTGTTTTGGTCAATACTTCTGCCTTCATTTCGAAGCATACCAGCTTGGGACAGCTCCTGTTTACATGGCATTCCTCCGTTTTATGGGTGATGAGACTGAAGCTCGAAGCTATAGCTATAGCCTAGAGGTTGGGGGAAATGGTAGGAAGCTCAGTTGGGAGGGAACACCCCGAAGCATCCGGGATTGCCACCGGAAGGTCAGAGATAGCCACGATGGTCTTATCATCCAACGAAACATGGCGCTTTTCTTCTCTGGTGGGGACAGGAAGGAGCTGAAGCTAAGAGTTACTGGGAGGATATGGAAGGAACAACAGAATCCAGATGCTGGCGTGTGCATACCAAACCTATGTAGCTGAGAGGTGATTTTTGTATTCAAGTTCTTTTTTTTTTATTTGTGATTTGTTTGGAACATTTTTCTGGTGTGTTGAAGCTGTGTCAAGTTTTCTGGTCCGTTGTAACGGAACTGAGAATGGCTTTTTCATCTTCAGTAAATTGTACAACCTTTTTTTCCCCTCTAACACCCCGCGCCCCCCCTTCCCCGGGGGGCGCCGCCACCATCGGCTTGATCAAATAACCTTCAACAAATATTAAAAAGAAAAAGTTGATTCTACATGTAGGTGAAAGCAATTTCAGCAGTAAAAATTGGACGACAAGTCGTTTGATTAACTAGCACCGAAACGTGAAGTCGTGTTTATATTATTCTTTTAGACGACAATACGATGTAACTATGAGATGGCGGCAAAATTAATGACTTATTCAAAAGCTCAGTCTTCTCCAATTACAGTCACACTAAATCCTCTAATTTTTTAATATAAACACACTTCATTTTTTAGGAGTCTCTGGGTTTTGAGAAAATCAGAGATCCTCAGCGATTCATTTACAATACTCTCATTAGATTAGAGCTTTACTCCTTGTAATTCAATCTCATGTTGGAGAGAAGATAATCATTCGTTTGATTCTAAATTCCGATTTGGTGGTTCACAGAAGTCAGAATCTCTATTGGCTGCTCAAGAACGGAGTCTTTTTATCTGATAATCGAGTGCAAACCGCCTCTGTTTGATTGTCTCCAAGTGTAAATATTTTTAAGTTATGCACAGAAACTGTTCAAGGAAATGCATCACTGGGTTGTAACTCAATGGAATGTGCTACACGAAGCTGACCCTTAAAACTTCATTTGATGTCGCTGGGATTAGGGATCTTATTTTATGATAGATGAATCAAGAAAAAATCATGGAACTATATATTTTCCCTTCAATTGTTTTTATGATGCTTTGTGTGATAGATGGCAAGAGGTATGCAAACTGCATTGAATTAATCTTTTGTGTTTTAACCAGATTTTCGCTAGGATCCGATTTGAACTATTTAGTAGTTGTTCTCATCACATCCAAACAGGGATGTAGCCAGGATTTTGATCGAGTTGGGGCACATTTAAAATCAAACATAACTCGAATGCGCAACTGCGCGTGTGATAAGTTTTCATTTGGGAAACTGTGTTGTGGGCCCCACAAACTCCAAATGGGAGCTTGCCACATGCACAATCGTACTTCTTGTAGAGTGCGTCTGCACGCATCTAATTGAAACATTATTTAAAGCATAATACACTTCTAAAAATTTAGATAGCAATATATAACATTACAATTATAATATAATATTCATTGGTAATAAAGTTACCTATTACAATTGTTCTCGTTGAAAACTCCTCAATGTGATTTTATGAGTTGAAAATAATGTATGATAATTTCATTATCAATATAAGCAAAAATATATTTTTCAATATACAAGACTAGATTATTACTTAATTTGCTTTTAAAATCTTTTAATAATAACAAAAATATTCATATATTATAACACACAGAGCAAACATGAATGCATGATAAAATTATAGATTTTAAAACTAAACGAAAGATTAATTAGAAAATTAAAAATTAGAATTAGATAGACTTACGACTTATGAGTCATTGTTGAAGGACCAAATAATTGATTTTGCTTGAATAGAAAATAAAAAGATTAAAGCCCGGTCCATTAACCATTATACTAACATTTTGTTATGATTGTTTTTTAAATATTTGTTCTCTTGTCTTTAATCGAGTTTCATGAAATGTTGATAACTAATTAAATTATTTAGAATTAGATATTTAAACTAGGGACAATATGAAATATTTTTAAATTACTGAAGTCACTTTCAAATTTTACAATTCAGTTGGGGCATTTTTCGTAAATAACAAATAAAATATAATTTTTTAATATAATCATAAAAAAAATTTTAAAAGCCAGTTGGGGCCTGTGCCCCAATTGGTCCCATGCTGGCTCCATCCTTGCATCCAGGTTAATCCGATTTAAACAAACAAATTTATATATAGGGAAAGATTGTGTTAAGTTTGGATTTGAGAATGTTTTTTTGCTGTTCAAGGCAAAGGATATAGCTGAGGTGATATGGGAGGTGAGCTGAAGTGATTTGGGAGGTGAACTAAGGTTTTATGAATTTGCAATAATACGGAGACCAGTATGAGACCGGTGGGAGTTATTTTAGAGAGTTAACATAAGGAGCTCAAGGGTACCTCAAGTATAGTTAGGAGATAACTTTAAAGAACTTATTTGGGGGATTCAATAGAGCTCGTGGTGTATCTCAAGTGAGTTCATAAATGAAATATAATACGAGCACCAAAAGCATCATAATAAGCAAAAAATAAGCATGAAAAATAAAGAATGCACAAAATTTTACGTGTTCTGCACCTTTGGCTTACGTCCGTAGGTGTAACTCATCTATAATCTACTGTAAAAATGAAGTATTACATGGTTTACTTTATAATATCAATAAAACATTATTAAAAGTGGTTTATAGTGAATAACAACATAAGGGAAATGAAGATCTTATGAAGAGAGTTTTCTAAGATAAGAATAAGGGAAAACTTTTGTAAGAGATAAGGTGGTAAGATCTTCCATGGAAGTATAAAAATGGAGGAAGAAGAGTATAAAGCACCCTCTTAAGAAATCAGATCTTGAAAAGACCGTCGAGATTGAAATACAGCAAAAAGAGAGATTCTTTTTAAAATTGAATATGTGGAACTTATATAAGAGTGTTCCTAAGGGTACTTTAGTATTTTTAGACAACTGACGAATTTTCATTAGTCTATTCTCCATAAGTAAGGCTATTTTCATCTTTTCCTTTTATTAACTTGATAGTAACCAAGTAAACTTGGTGAACAAGTAATTCCTCTGGCCATCATGTGATCTTTGTACTTTGCCATGTGGCAGAAGCTGATGTAGTGGTCTTGCTGCTTCTCAAAGGACAATTGAGGAGTGCTGACATGTCATTTCCTCGTTGTTATGTTCAGCTAATTATTCTTTCATTAGTCTCTTGCTTTTAACCTAAAGGTCAAAAATATTTATTCCTTTTTTGATGGCCTATAAGCCCACACAGGGTGAAGACTCTAATTATCATTCTTGAATTCTACTTTTACCCCTTGAATTGGATAAATTTATTGAAGCCATCCTCTCTCTCTACGAGATTATCTTTAGGCCCTAGCTTATCTTGAGTTACCCTTCATTCATTTAAAATTATTGATTTTTCTCCTCTATTATTCTCTGCTAACACGTGTCGCTTGTCCATTGACCCAAATCAATGCCTCAAATTTATCCCCAAACACTTTGAAACAGTTAATAAATAGCAGTGACTGCACTGATTCCACCAGGGGTGGGCATATCGGGTTTCAGTTCGGGTTATTCGGGTTTCGGTTTGGGTTTCAACCCGATCAGGTTGGAGAATTGAACCCAATCGGGTTGAAAACGCCAACCCAAACCGAATCGAACCGAATTTAATTTGGTTCGGTTCGGTTTGGATTCGTAATTCGGATCAGATTGGGTTGGTAATTCGGGTTAGAACGGGTTGGAACAATTTAATCCACAAATTCTATCAAAAACCACTTAAAATCCAAAAATCTCAAATCCAAACATCATTAACAACATTTCAACAAGTCTTTTTTAAGTTAATAAAACATAAAACATGTAGTCAAAGAGATTTTTTTTTGTTTAATACATATATATATATATATATATATATATATATATATATTTATTTATTTATTTATTTTTAAAAGCCAAAACTTAAAAAAAAAATTTAACCTGTTTGGGTTAAAATTTGATTCGGGTTTAACCCGAACCGAATTTTAACCCAAATGGGTTGATAATTTGAATTCATTCGGATTGCACAGGTTAACCCAAACCGAACTGAACCCGAAATAAACTTTGGGTTCGGTTCGAGTTAACCGGATCCGAATGCCCACCCCTAGATTCCACAATCAAATAGAAGAGAAAGCAAAGCAATCGATAAAATAGAGTGTTAAGAATTATCATTGCATTTAGTTTTAAGGTGCATTAGCCTCTAAACCTTACTTTCAAATAACATTTTCTTTTGATAGCAAAACCGCAAAACCGCATCCGCCTATCAGAGCGGGAAACACGTGGAATGATTAAAATCTCCCCTCAACAATAGTACAATTAACATCACGTTGCTTTTTATTCATTTTTCCATTAAAGATTTATTTATTCTGAATTATTCTAATCTGTTGTGTGGATAGAGTTTTAATTCGAGCGGTGTAAAATTGCCTAGCAGGTGTTACGCTTAGCTAAAGATAGCCAATGAGCCGAGCGGCACGTGTCACGGCACGGGCACGACACGCGTCCGTATGGCACGGCACGGCACGAGCACGTTTCGGTGAGGCACGAGGCACAGCACGACACGCATGTGGGCCGTGCCGGGCCTAGAATTTTAGGCACGCGAGCCTTAAAGCACGACACGATTAAAGATGGGCCAAAGTACGACACGCGAAAAAGCACGTAATAAGCACGGTTCATTAGTGGGCTAGCACGCAGCCCGTGAGCTATTAATAGCACGTGGACCAAAATATATCTAAGTAAATTTTTTTAACAAAAAGTAAATATAAAATGTTATGAAATTAAAGTAAAATATCTTAAAATTAAATGTTTTAATATATTTTTTAGCATAGACTTTTAAAAATTAATTTAAATCATTAAATCTTAGTTTAAATAAATATTCTAATTTTTTATTTTTATAATTTATTAAATGAATAAGTAAATATCATGATTTTAACAAATAAAATTATAAATATCATAATTTTATTTATGATATTTATTTATGTTTATAATTTATTAAATGAATAAGTAAATAACTAAATATCATGATTTTAATAAATAAAATTATAAATATCATAAATTTATAAATTATAAATAAAAAATAAATTTTTTTACAAAATTAATAATAAAATATTTTTCATATGAAATATTTTTATTAATATTAAATCATAACTTAGTTAATATTTAATAGAGATACGTTTTATTTGTGAATGAAATATTTTTCATTTTATACACAAGAAAAATTATGATAAATTAAAAATTACATTTTCATTAAATGAAGTTAAAGTACAATTATAATATTAGTAATTCAAATAAAATTAGGTGTAATTTGCATCACTACAATTAACAATACATCCCAACTAGGTTGGCACCTACTGAATCATCTATCATTTGCAAATTTACAACATTCTCACTAATAAAATTTGTTTCAAAAAGTTACAAGAAAAAAAAGTCTCTAGTCTTTGGAAGTGGCTTCAATGTTCAGTACTCTGCATAATCTGGATCCACTTCATCTTGATCAACATTCAAACTCTCAATTTGTTTAATTAAAGCATTTTGCCAATCTTGTTGCACTCGACGTTCAGCATCTTCCCAATCTTTCAAACACAACAAAGAGTCTAATGTCTCTTATGACAATCTTGACCGATATTCATCTAGAATTCTGACACCTATACTAAAAGCTGATTCTGATGCTATAGTTGAAGCTGGAGGGGTTAGTAGATCACGGGCCATAATGGATAATATAGGGAAAAAAGATGTCTTACCCATCCAAAATTCTAAAATATCAAAATTTTGCAATTGTGAAGGAGTTGCTAAATCTTCAAGATTGGCAGAACAATATCTTTGCAATTCATTACGATTAGTATCAATACTAGAGGCAACACCCTTACCTTTGAGTAACAAAAGGTGAGCTGGATTTTTATAAGAAGTCGATGCTTGTTGAACATTAGAATATGTATTGCTTGATCCGAATTTATTTCGATAAAAATTAAAAAGTTCATGCATAGAGGACATAATTGTATCAAAATTTGTATCAAGCCCGGTTTGTAAATTTTCACTAATACCTTCAACTAAAAGTTTTGCACCAACTTCCTTGATTGTAGGATCCAACACTGCTACAAAAATAAATAGGTGGGGAATATCTTTCCAATATTTTTGGAATTTTTCCTCCATGGTATCACAAATATTTTTAAACATAATATTCTCTCTAAAAGTCTTAAAAGTATAACTTATATTATACAAGTGCATTAACACTCTACATGAAGTAGGCTCATAAACAGTAGAACATGCAAGAGTAGCATAATAAAATACCTTTAAAAATCCATAAATTTAAATGCAACATTCCAATCATAAGCAGTGATATGATAATATTCATCATTCATTCTCTCATTGTAAAAATTAGAAATTGCTTCAAAATAGTTTTGACAAGAAAGCAACATTAAATACGTAGAATTCCAACGAACTTTCATGTCAAGGTTGAATTTTCTCCTTTTCAATCCAAAAATTTTCAACGTCTCCAAAAATTGTTGACGTCTTGAAGGTGCTCTAATATATAAAATGGCTGCTCTAATTTTTTTCTAAATAATGATTTATATGAGTCATACCAGCTTGAACAATTAAATTAATAATATGACACACACATCTCACATGAAAAAATTTTGAACCACGTGCAGGCATGAGAGTAGAAATATTCCGCAAAAACATATCAATTGCCGTTGTATTGGCAAATGCATTATCAAATGATATGTTAAACAATTTATCAGTAATTTCATATTCTCTTAAAACAGATATTATAGCTGCATAAATTACTGAACCAGTGTGAGGATATTCTAATTCACGAAATGCAAGCAATTTTTTTTCTGACCTCCATTTACCATTAAGCTCATGTATAGAGTGCGAAGTCACACAAAAATAACCAACCATATTAATAACAGTCCAACAATCAGAAGAAATTGAAATAACACCATTAAAATTGATAAAAGTATTAATTAAAAGTTTTTTCATGTCATGAAAAATTTTAGTTAAATCACGTTTTAATGTATTTCTAGGCACTTTCTTAAGTTGAGGCTGAACATACCTTTGCAAAAAATTTATTAGACGTTCATCTTCTGAAAATGTTAAAGGTTGTTCTGCTGCAGCAATCTACCGAGCCAATCCTTCTCGCATGTTATGTTGTGAATATCTGAATGATGTTATACCGGAAGGTCCAGAACCATATTGTGAGAGTTGGGTTTGTGTTGGGTCTTGTGGCGCGTGTTTTGTCTGACAAGTTTCCATATGTCGTCTAAGATGTCCAGTTCCACCATTGCTTTTGGCACTTAAAGCAGATTGACAATATTTACACACTGCTTGATCCACCATTTCACCTTTTTTATTTTGACGTTTTTCCAAAGTAAAACTTGACCAAACAATCGATGTTCTTTGTCGTTTGGAGGTAGTAGTAGGACCGGCAGTTGAAGTAGAACCACTTTGACTTGCTTGAGAAGTAGGAGGCGATTGTTCAAGTGGGACAATAAATATATTACTTGGATCAAATTCTGGTGCAGCAATTTCTTCATTTGCAACTTCCTCCCTCTCTTCAACAAAATTAAAATTCTCATCTAACTCGAAATGAGAGTGAACCATTTTATATAATTAGTGTTTTGGTAAATAAAGGCGTCTGGAATGTATTTGTGCGGGTGAAAAAAAGAAAAAAATTTATTGAGCAAGAGAATGGAGATTCGTGTGTTAAATGGTGTTGAATGATGTTTTGCTTTTGTTTGAGATTTCAATAACAAAGAAAAGTTGCTGGACTTGTTGTTGGAATTGTAGCAAAGAAGATTGGGCAAGCAGAGACTAGAGATGACTGATGAGACAAGAGAGATAACGAGAAGATAGAGAATTAGAGATTGAGAAGTGAGATGAATTCGAAAATAATTTAATTGTTTAAATAGAATAAAAAAGTAAACATATTAACGGTAAAAAACGGGCAAACACGCTGCAAACTTACAAGTCTACAACTGCAAAGCTTCCTACAACTCTGTAAGGCTGCAGCAAATTAAACAATTGCATTTAATCATTCATTTGTTTGTTGGAATTGTAAGGTGAGTAATTGATTTAATTTAGAATTTTTTTATTATTAAAAATTAATTGTTGAGGGACCTGTCTATGACTCTATGGTACCGATTCTGTAACAAACATCTCGCGTCATCCCATTCCCACCATTCGATTGTCTATTGTTTAGTTTCTCACTCCACATCCAACGGCTGATGCTGCAGTCTGTAGCTTACAAATTATGTAAGCTAGTCAAGTTTAATTGTTGAGTGTCCATGCTGTGAAAGTGAAATTGACTAGTCACCTAGTCCTATCAACTTTATTGTTTTTTTTTAAAGGCATATCAACTTCATTGTTAATTCAATTAATTCAGAATTTTTTTTGTCCGTTGGGTGAGTAATGAAAATATGAAATTAATTAAAAATTTTTTTGTCATTAAAAATCAGAAAACATTAATTGATAATCAGAGCCTGATTGCTTATACTGTAAAATTGAGTAGTCATATCAATTTTACTGTTAATTAAAAAAAATTTTGTCCATTGGGTGAGTAATTCAATTAATTCAGAATTTTTTTTTATTCAAATAATTCAGAATTTTTTTTTGTCCGTTGGGTGAGTAATAAAATTAATTTAGAATTTTTTATTTTAAAAATAATTTTAGTAATTAATTTTTTTTAAAACAACATATTAAATTAAAAAAAAATATGGTTCATTGTTACAAGAGAATCACGCAATTATCGCAATGTTAATAAATCCTATCACAAGTGTCAAGTGTGTTGATGAGATAATATTATAGTAGTAAACTAGTAATACGGGAGGAGCTTGCATTCATTATGTAGAGTATTTTATTTCTTTGAATTTAAGTTCTCAACTCAAATTTTCAACACGGTAGTTGTCATATAGTGCACGTGCAGACGTGCAGATTGCAGATTTGCAGTGCAGTCAATTCAAGTTTCATTATGTAGAGTAATTTTTGTCTTTTTATTACTATCTAATATTATATATACACGCCATTATGCTATGATGCTTCACAATTCTTATTCTTCTTCTTTTTCCTCAAACTTTCCAATATTCTAAAAGCCAAAATCATTATGAATCCGCAGCAACATAATATGAATGCAGAAGAACCTCAACACCCTCAAGAATACGGTGTTGATGTAGTTGGACCTCAACAAAACGTTAGGTTAAATCAGCCCAGAAGTCATTTTTTAAATGAGTTTTTTCAAAATTTTACTACAATAAGGGAGGCAATAATAGATAATAGTTTGCATCGACCTTACAAGCGGATGATCTTGAGGTACAACTATTGTCATCGAGAAGTTATTTATTCAAACAACCATGGCACCTTGGGTTTACGCGGCACGTGTCAAATTGTTTAGCTCGCCACCAGCCGAGATAGAATTAACCTTGCTCGTTTCCCGTATTCATAGTTGTGATTAATAAATGTTTTTTTTGTGCTTGTTATTCGTCAATTGATCATAGTTCGTGTTTTGTAGTTGTAACTTGTAAGTTGATACCTATGATTTGTTACATTAATATTTCATAGTTACAACTTATTGTAATGATTATTCGAGGATTGTATTTTTAATTTTAATTAATTATTATTATGATCTATGGAATTAAATTTAATTAAATTTATGTATTGTTGTGTTATGAATTATGATTGATTATTGTGAAATAAAATATATAGTTGTGAAATTGTGATAAACTAATAATAAAATGTTAATTGCTCTCTTAATAAAAATTAATATGATTGTGATTGTGAATATTATTATTATTATTATGTTGGTGGGCTTAAAAAAGCATGTCAGGTACGTGGGCTTGAATAAAGCACGCCAAGCACATAAACTTTTTTAAGCACGCAAAAAAAAAAATTAGTGGGCTTTTTTTGGACACGGCACGAGCCTGGCCATATTGGGCTCAATTGAAAAAAAAAAGTAGGCACGGCCCGCCAAATTGGTGGGCTGTGCCGTGCCAGCCCATGAACTCTTGTGGGCCGACAGTTGGTGGGCCAACACGGCCCATTGGCTATAGTTACGCTTAGCTTTTCTTGCTCTTTCCATGGTTATTTCATAATTGTTGTTGGGGCCTAATTAATTTCTTATTGTTATATAAATGCTTCCAAGTTCACATCAATCACCAAAGCTCTGAGCGAGTCTCGATGGCTTTCCATAAATATTAGTACTCTATATGCTTTGCTCCTACTATCTTTTCTTTCAGTACCTTTTATTCATTCTTTTTAAGGGTAATTTTTAAAAATCACCCCTGAGGTTTGCCTCTGATACACCTAGAGAGAATATATGCATATATTGACAACATCCCCCTGGCCGTTTATAAGAGTTATATATCCGTTAGGCAGTTAAGGGAATATTCAAAAATGCCCTTAACAACACATTTCAAGGAATGACAAGATAATTTGATACTGTAGAAATCTTGCTTTTTGGCCCCAAATGGAAAAGAGTATTGGAAAGGCTATTATACCCTTATGAATTTATTTTTTAACATTACAAAATCATATATAAAACAAAACTGAATTAGGTGTTAAAAAGATTGAAATGCCCTTTAAACCAAGTATTTTAACAGTAACAATTAGGTAGTAATAAGACAAATAGATTAAAATATTTTAAAGTAATTAATATAAAAGCAACACTGATATTACCGTTGGTAACCAACGGTAATATCAGTGCTGCTTTACTCTATTTAAATTGGTATAATTTGATTCTTTATTTGCACAATATTCTTCGTTTGCAAAGCATCTCAACTCTCATACTTGTCATGGCTTCAGCAAGTTCACAACAATCAATTGGATCAAGCAGTCAAGAAAGCAGAGGATATTGTGCAAGTTCACTGTTTGATTTCTTGAGTTATATAGTTTAATTAACTATATAAAAAATACAAAGTGTCTAACTAGCAACAATTTAACAAAATCCAAGAATATAATAAAACCCAACTTCAGTTTTAAACTTTCATAGAAATACACACCTGTTACTCTCTTCAATCGCCGGCTGTTCAGATGCCAGTCGTCGCCGAAATTCAGATGGAAGCATAGTTGAGCAAATGACTTGTTAGCTAAGTGTATGTACGCGTGCCTCTGCTATTGCTAAATTCAGCGGGTGTTAAAGTTATGTTCAGAAAAAAGAAGAAGAAGAAATGAAGATAAGCATTGTCAGTGTGTTTGAAAATGGGTTCCTACCCCCTGGGGTTTCACTAGCTTCAAAGCCATGTCCATTCTCTAGCTGCTCTTGTCTAATCAATCACTTTATATCAGCTTTTGTAAGATTTAAAAATAAAAAAATAGGCCATTTACGTTATTGCCCTCAACTACCTAACGGATGTATAACTCTTATAAACGGCCAGGGGGTATGTTGTCAATATATGCATATATTCTCTCTAGGTGTATCAGAGGCAAACCTCAGGGGTGGTTTTTAAAAATTACCCTTCTTTTTAATTCACTCGCATTCCAGCAAGCGAGAACAAATAGCTGAAGCACTTCTCTTTGACGTTGCCGGGAAGATCTTGGAACTATTGGCTTCTCAGATTTTTTATGAAATCGGATCGGCCTACGGCGTTCCAGATGAGATTGGCAAGCTCAGGGCGACTGTTGAAACTATCCATGTTGTACTTCTTGATGCTGAATAGCGGCACAGCAGACATAATCGTGCTGTGACGGGTTGGCTACAAATGCTGAAAGATGCAGTTTGCTCCGCAGATTATCTACTGGATAATTTCTCCACTGAATTCTTGCGGCAAAAGACAATGACTGGGAGTATAGTGGCAAAAGAGGTACGCAACTTCTTCTCATAGGAAAACGAATTTGCATAAGTTCTTAAGATGGGTCATAAAATTAAGAGTATTAGAAAGAGACTAGAGTCGATAGAAAATGATCAACAGTTTCATCTTTCTGAGCGTCCTAATGAAAGAGAAGTTTCAGAGAGAAATATAAGGGAAACACACTCTTATATGTCGGCAGAAGAGATTATCGGGAGAGGTGGCGATAAAAATGGAATTATAAACCACTTATCGGCCTCAAATGATGTGCATCATGTCTCAATCATTCCTATAGCTGTTGAAAAGTCAGCACCAAAAGTTAATTTTTCAACAAATATATAGCTTTAATATGCAAGCTTATTACAACTAACATGCAAGCTTATAAAAATGGATAAATTGTTAAGTTAAGTTTTAGTCATTATTCATGCTATAAATAGAGAGGTGATGAGAGTTTAAATGACATCTCAAAAATTTGAGAGAATTTTAAATTGAGAGAATAACAATTTAATTATATAATTATTAAGAGAGTGAACAATTGTAGAATGTGTGTAATTGAGAGATTTTTCTTTTCAAGTGTGTAAGAGAGTACTGGGTGTATTTAGGTTCTGAAAAGTGAAATTTTCTTCACTCAAATATTGTACTATAATAATTGTTAGTTATACAATTATTTTCTCTTACTCCTATGAACGTAGGTGTATTACCGAACCACATAAAATTTTTGTGTTCTTTAGTTTTTTTTTGTGATTATTTGATGCGCTTGATTCCACATTCTGCGCACAACAAGTGCTATCAGAGCCAACGGTTCATATTTGGAGGGATACGATACTGTTTACGTATACGGTACTGTTTACGAACACGATGTAGACAATCATTTGTACTTGAGAGACAATCTAAGTAGTGTGTATTTATGCATATTTAAGAAAGTTTTGTCAACAAAATGATAAGAGTCTAAGCAGTCTAGGTTTTAAGTAGGATCACTGTGACCCCTCCATTCTCCTGAAAACTTTCCTGGTATATTTATTTATGCGAAATTAACATTATAGAGGCTGTTTTTCAAATGGAAATAGTTCGTTGAGAAAATTGTAGAAGGTGAAACTTCCATTCAGCACCTATTATAGGAGGCCAAAAGATCAATATTGAAAATTTTGATGGGAAAATCAACTTCGTCATGTGGAGGCGCGAAGTTATGGATGCCCTTATTCAAATCGATCTTGACGTTGTTCTAAAAAATAAATAATACAATAATCTTATGTGGTTTGACAATATATCTACGTCCACGGGAGCAAAAAAAAAATGTATAACTAACAATTATTAGAATACAATATTTGAGTTTACACTTTCTAGAACCCAAATAACACTCAGTGCTCTCTCACACACTTGAAAAAAAATATATTTCAATTACACACATTCTCCAATTGCTCACTCTCTTAACAATTCTATAACTGAATTGTTATTCTCTCAATTTTGAATTCTCTCAAATATTTGGGATGTCATTCAAGCTCTCATTATCTCTCTATTTATAGTCTAAATAATGGGCAAAACTCAACTTAGCAATTTGCCCATTTGTGTAAGCTTGCATGCTAGCTGTAGTAAGCTTGCATGTTAGCTGTGGCAAGCTTGCATGCTAGCCATATATTTGTTGAAAAGTAGGCTTTTGGTGCTGACTTTTCAACAATTCTCTACTTCGACGAAGATTTGACCAAATCTGAGCCGACTACCAACGAATCATCATCTCCAAAATAGTTACATCTCTGTGACTACCTACGTACTCAAAATTTGGGATCAAGCCAACCGTAGTTCAAAATTTTTCAAACTCAACACATTCGAAGAATTTGAATTAGTTTCAAGTAATGTTGAAACTTAATTTCAGAAATCATTTTTGTCAACATATCTGATAGGTTATCTTTGGTATTGATCTTTTTTAATAACACATCACCACCCTCGATAATCTCTCTCACATAATGATATTTCACATCTATGTCAACGATATGTTTATAACTTCCAAGAATAGAACTGAGATTGAAAGACTAAAGAAGCAGTTGGCTTCTGAGTTCGAGATGAAAGACTTGGTTGATGCACAGAAAGTACTTGGGATGTAGATTCATAAAGACACGAAGAATAAGAGCGTATGGTTGACTCAAACATCTTATTTCAAGCAAGTGCTCAAAAGATTTGGCATGGATGACAAAACTAAACCAGTATGTACTCCTCTAGCTTCTCACTTTAAATTAAGCTCTTCTTCATATTCTTCTTCCCAAGAGAAACACGACTACATGGCTCGTGTTCCATATGTCAATGTTGTGGATAGTTTTATGTATGCTATGGTATGCACAAGGCCAAATATATCTCAAGCTGTTAGTATGGTTAGTCGATATATGCAAAATTCGAGTAAAGACCATTGGCTTACGGTGAAGTGGATTCTCCGATATCTATATGGAATAGTTGATGTGGGATTATTATTCAAGAAGAATTGTGGTCAACAATGTGTTGTGCATTGTGATTCTGATTTTGCTGGAGACTTAGATAATCGAAGATCAACAACGGGCTATGTATTCACATTGGGTGGAGGTCTGGTTAGCTGGAGGTCAATTCTACAACTGACAATTACTCTGTCCATTACGGAAGCAGAGTACATGGCAGTAACTGAAGCTGTAAAGGAAACTATCTGGTTGAAAGACTTCTTAGATGATTTGGGAGTAATCTAAGAGAACATTGTGGTCTTCTGTGATAATCAAAGTGCAATATTCCTTGCGAAGTATCAAAAATATTACGCTCGGACGAAATATATAGATGTGAAATATCATTATGTGATAGAAATTATCGAAGGTGGTGATATGTTATTAAAGAAGATCAATACTAAAGATAACCCATCAGATATGTTGACAAAAGTGATTTCTGGAGTTAAGTTTCAATATTGCTTGAAACTAATTCAAATTCTTCGAACGTATTGAGTTTGAAGAATTTTGAACTACGGTTGGCTTGATCACAAATTTTGGGTGCGTAAACAGTCACAGAGATGCAGCCACTTTGGAGATGATGATTCGTTGGTAGTCGGCTCAGATTTAGCTAAATCTTCGCCAAGGTGGAGAATTGTTGAAAAGTCAGCAACAAAAGCCAACTTTTCAACAAACATATGGCTGGCATGCAAGCTTGCCACAGCTAACATGCAAGCTTACTACAGCTAGCATGCAAGCTTGCACAAATGGGCAAATTGCGAAGTTGAGTTTTGACAATTATTTAGGCTATAAATAGAGAGGTGATGAGAGCTTGAATGGCATCCCAAAAATTTAAGAGAATTCCAAATTCAGAGAATAACAATTTAATTATAGAATTGTTAAGAGAGTGAGCAATTGGAGAATGTGTGTAATTGAGAGGTTTTTCCTTTCAAGTGTGTGAGAGAGCACTAGGTCTATTTGAGTTTTGGAAAGTGAAGTTTTCTTTACTCAAATATTGTACTCTAATAATTGTTAGTTATACAATTATTTTCTTTTACTCCTGTGGACGTAAGTATATTGTTGAACCACGAAAAATTTTTGTATTCTTTATTTTTCTTGTGATTATTTGGTGCACTTGATTCCGCATTCCGCGCACAACAATAGTGGAAATAGGTGGTTTAGGCAAAACTGCAGTTACTCAACTAGTATATAATGATGTGACAGTTAAAAATCATTTTGATTTAAGAATATGGATGTGTATTTCTGATATCTTTTATCATAAAGCAATGTTAGAGAAGACCGTAGCATTTGTAGCCTATAGAGAATTCTCAAAACATGATTTGAACAAATTACAAGAAGTTCATCACCAAAAAATAGATAGAAAAAAATATTTGTTAGTTTTGGATGATGTATGGATTGAAAATTGTGATGAATGCTCAAATTAGAAACTCTTTTAAGGAATAGTGCAGGAGGAAGCAATATAATAGTAGCCACTCGTAGTGAACGTGTTGCAAGAGGCCTTTCTAAAGGTCAGTCTTGGTCTTTGTTCATACTAATGGCATTTGAACAAGGGGTAGAGCCAAGAGGTTCAAGACTAGTAGAAATTGGAAAAGATATTGTGGAAAAATGTGTCGGAATTCCCCTTGCCATAAGGACAGTCGGGCGATTACTCTATTGTAACAAAATAGAAGCTTATTGGTTACCGTTTAGGCAAGAGGAATTATCAAAAATAAAACAGGAAGGAAATCATATTTTACCAATACTTGAGCTTAGTTACAACCATATACCGTCACATTTGCACCAATGCTTTTCTTATTGTGTACTCTTTCCGAAATATTATTAGATTGGGAAGAAACAATTAATTTTCTTTTGGATGGCATAAGGGTTTTTTGGGTTATCAGCCGACAATCAATTTTCAGAAGATGTTGGTAATGAGTATTTTATGCGTTTACTTTGGAGGTGCTTTTCCAAGATGTAATATATGATGGTGACGGCAATATAGTCAAATGCAAGATTCATGATCTCGTCCATGATCTCGCAGGGTCAGTCTCTAGAACTGAGTGTAACTAGTCAAAATTGGATGCAAGTAACATTGATGAAAGAACTTTTCACATTTCATTTGTGCTCGATTTAGGTTCTTCCTTGAAATTTCCAACCGCATTGTGTAGAGCTAAGAATTTAAGAACCTTTCATTTGTTGGGTAGATTTGAAAGAACAATAAATATGTCAAATTTTAACAAAATTTGATCAAATTTTTAAGTGTTTGCGTACGCTAATTTTGAGTTGATCAGGGATTGAGATAGTGCCAAGTTCCATTAGTAAGTTGAAGCATCTATGGTATCTTAACCTTCCTGGAAATGGGATTACAAAACTCCCTAATTCAGTGTCAAAGCTATTGAATTTAGAAACACCAGATTGTAATGGCTGTCGGTCTTTAGCTGAATTGCCAAGAATATTGGAAGGATGGTGAGCCTCAGATATCTTATAATTGATGGGTGTGAATCATTGAGTGATATGCCAAATTGACTTGGGTGGTTAAGTAGTTTCATACTTTACCAGATTTCATAGTAAGCAGGGGGGCTGAGCTGAGCCAACTGAATGGGCTGAACAACTTGGGCAGACACCTAAGCATTAAAAACTCGGGTAACAAGCAAAATGCAGCAGGTTTAGCCAACTTAGAAACAAAGGAATATCTAGAGTCTCTAACATTTCAGTGGGCATACGGATGTAGATGTTGAGGCTTTGTTAGATGGCCTAAAACCACACAAAAATCTGAGAGAACTTTCAATATTTTATTTTGGGGTGTCAGGCTTTCTCGTTCGCTTTCCTCTCTGTCCGATATAACTGAAATTTGCATAAGAAACTGTAGGAGATGTCAATATATCCCACCGTTAGAGCAACTACCTTCTTTAAAGAGTTTGACCCTTTCTTGGTTAGATGCTCTGGTGTACATTTGTTTTTCTTCAATAGCATCCAGGACCAGATTCTCATCCCTTGAGTACATCAGTATCCTTGGTTTTCCTGAATTAAAGGGATGGTTGAGGAGGATAGACAATGATGCTGATGGATCAAAAATTGATATGATAGAGCCTCCTTCGTTTCCTTGTCTTTCTGAGTTAGACATTTCAGGTTGCCCTAAGTTGATTTTGATTCCATTGTACCCATATTTGGAAACGGATTGGAGAATACCAGTTTGATGCCATTGCAACAGACAATGATGTTAACAACGACTAATGCTAGTCCTAGTACCAGTACTGCAGCACCAACATTCGCCACTCTGACCATTGCTCATTGTGATCATGTACAAATTTGGCCGGGGGAATGGTTCCACAACTTCTCTTCTATTGTGAAGAGTTTAGCTTTTCCAATGATATTGAGGATGAAAAACAACCCATATGGGGAGACCTTAAGAACCTGCATTCTATAGACCTGTGGTATGTTTCAAACTCGGTTTCTCTCCCACGAGGGCTTAAAAGTGTTCCCGCACTAGATGCTGTTTGGATTTGGAATTATCTAGTGTGATTATTCCCCCATAAGAAATGCAATTACAATCCTTGATCAGTTGCATCTTATGCAATTACAATCCATAAGATGCTGTTTGGATTTGGAATTGTCTAGTTTGATTATTCCCCCATAAGAAATGCAATTACAATCCTGGATCAGTGCCGACGGTCCCAAGTTGTATGAAAGATATGGAGACAACATGTGATTGGTCAAAGAGTGCTCACATGCCACATATTGAAATTGATTATTTGGGCATTCAAGCGGAAGGATGTTATCAATTTTAAATAGGTTGGTACACTTAAATGTTATTAAATACATATTTTCTTTTTCAAAACATGTTAATCTGATATCTCCTCTCTTGTTTCTGTAAACCTGTGATTTTTTGTGAACCAGATTGTGAAATTCGGCAATGGACAACTGAAGATTCTGGAATAACTCTCATTGATCGGTAACATTTCATTTATCTGATTAAGTAGTGATATTCAATTAATTATGCAATAAAACCATAATCAAGCTCTTAAATTGGTACCATTGATTGATTAGTGAATTAATTATGTAACAATAGTCAATATAGCTGCTAGTATGGATGTTTGTAATGAAAACTTAATCCTATGTTGGTTATTCAATTTTCAGGTTCACCTCTCTTTGACTCTTCCCGTGGTTACATAATCGATGGGCTATTTATTCGTTTGAAGCTATTGTAATTTGTATGAAGCACACTTTCGCAGAAAGTAATAATGTAGTTGATCCTTAAATATACATTTCACTTTGTTGTAGAGACACAGAGGTATCCTAGCAACAAGTTCTGTAAAGTTTGTGCATTAGTTGATTTGTGTCTTTCATTTTATGAGCATATTTGTAGATTTGATCTCTTTTTTCTTTTTTATATTTTATTTTCTTGTAATAGCTTCATGCAAACGACCCCTAATAGTAATTAGGTGTATCATTAGTAGTTAGGTGTATCATTTCATTTTCAATCAATAAAATCTTCCTCGTACCCTCGAGGTTCCTTACAAAAAGGAAATCCCTGGAGCTGCAAACTTAAGGTATTATTTGGCTCTGCCTATCAGTTTTCATCTTGTTCAGGACAACAGAATAAATTGAAGCATGAAAGCCAAGCTTGGCAAAGTGGTAGAATCATAACAAACTCTGTTTAAATATATGCAATATGCATAATGCCAATGCCCTTGCTAATGATCCATCAATGATCCATCAATTAACGGTGACTTGTTAGAGTTTATTCTGTGCACATAACAAATGCAACAGAGGAAAAATTAGATTGGAATTTTTCATCTCTCGTAGATGAACAATTTACCCTGAAAACAAAATAAATGAACCCTTTCCACATTTCTAATTACAAAGTATTAATTGATTCAAAGAAGCAAATGACACAGGGTTTCATTCTCCAAACAATTTCATTGCAGAAAAGGAACATCATTTCCCCATCAACATATTCAGGCAGTTACTCTCTCGGTTGTGCTATGTTGTATTTGCATCAGCTGAGGCAGATTCTACAGCAGTTGCTTCCTCAAGATTCACTTCTTTCCCAGCCTGTGCTTCAGCCACAGAAGCAGCTTCATTAGCATTTGCATTGTCAGCCATCTCTGTACCACCTACTTTATCTCCAAACTTTGATGGAATCAAAGAAGCGATGGCAGCTCTTGCACTCCTCTTGGCCGCTTCTGCAGCTTCTGCTTCTCTAGCCTTAGCTTCAGCCTTTTCCCTTTCCTTCTTCTCCATAAGCTTCACCACCTCTTCTTCTCTCCCTTCCTTGCTCAATTCCCCTTTCACAAACTCCTGCAACTCCTCACTAAACTCAATGCCACCATCATCCAAGATCCCACCTACAATCTCAAGTATCTCATCCAATTTCCCCCCATCACTCAATGCCTTCATCATAAACTTATAACTTGCATCATCCATCTTCAGCTTCTTCACCATTATATCAAAGAATGACTTCGCCTCATCAAGCATCCCCACTTGAACCAACTTACCAACCAATCTGTTATACACTGCCAAATTAGGCCTCAAACCCGAGTCTACCATCTTCCTAAAATACGTCGCTCCATCATCAACCCTATTCACTTCAAAACATGCATCCATCAACAGACCATACGTATACTCATCAGGATTCACTCCCTTGTCACTCATTTCTCCATATAGCTCTTCAGCCTCAGCCAACATTCCATTCTTACACAACTGATCAATCAAATTATTGAACGACAATGTATCCGGACTACACCTATACTCACCCATCTTCCTAAAAACCTCAATAGCATCCTTAAACCTCCCTTGCCCACAATACCCATCAGCCATCACATTAAAGCTCCCCAAATTCACCGCCAATCGCTTAGGCGGATTATGTTCATTCTTCATCCTATCAAACAACTTCAAAGCCTCATCAAACTTACCATTGTTACACAAAGCATCAAGCACTGAATTATTCGCAACCGCGCTCATTTTCACACTGGAATTCTCTCCCACAGCCTCATTATAACACTCCATCGCCTCCTCCTCCATTCCCTTCATAAAATACCCCTTCATCAAGCTCCCATACACAACCCCATCACTGACAACACCTCCCAATTTTTCCTTCAACTCCTCGAAAAGTCGAAAAACCCCATCCGAGTCCCCATCTCTAACAAACCCCAGCATTAAATAACTATAAACAACAGGATCAGCAACAAAACCCTTAACAAACATCTCGTCCTTCAACTCCAGAGCCTTGTCAATCCTCCCATTATCAACCAAACCCTTGATCAAAACCCTGTAGGTCGTCGTCGACGGATTAAACGGCGCGTCGTTTAGGAACAGCTTGTAATACTCAAGGGCAGTATCGGGTTTCTTACAATCGAGATAAGTCTGAAACAGGAGATTGTAAGTGATGACATTGGCGGCGATACCGGCCTGAGTGACGAAGCGGTGGAGAGAGAGAAAGTCGGAGTACTTAGACTGACGGAGCTGGGCGTTGAGGACGGCGTTGACGGTGAAGATAGTGGGACGGCAGTTGGAGTAAACGGAGTGGCGGGTGAAGAGGGCGGCCTCGTCGAGGTCGTTTTGGCGGATGAGGGTTAGGATTTTGTTGTGGAGGTTGAGGCGGTTGGCGGACAGGGCGGCGACGCTTTCGGGGAGTTTCGGGGAATTAGGGCTTTGGATGGGTTTCGGGGGTTGCTGATGTTGCTGTTGGTTGGGGGAACGGTTGAGAGACGACAGCGGGGGTTCGATTCGGAGACGGCGTTTGCGACGGCGTCGCTCGGCGGCGGCTTCTTCGGGTGTGGCGAAAGAGAGGAAGCGAAGGGTGGCGAATGGAGGTGGGTGGCAACAGCGGCGGTGGGGGTTTGTAAGGGTTTTGAGGTGGGTTAAAAAGATTGGTTTTGAAAGAGCCATTTTTGAGGATTAGTGGTATTGTTCGCTCGCTGGAAATGGAAATGAGATTTTATTAGATAGGGTTCTGGAGGGGTTTAGTCCCTTAGTTTGGGGAGGAGAAAGAGGACGGTCGATACGCTGCGTATTGGGCTCAACGAGTGGTGAGCGGCTTTGTTGTATTCCCCATTTAATCTTTATTTGATATGGCATATTTACTGTTTATACGTGCTTATTTAATTTTGTAAATTCTTATAATAATTTTTGTTATTATTTGATTATTTTTTTAATAGAATTTTTAAAGTTTAAATAATTTATTTTGACTCTACTAGAAAAATCTCAAATTTTAAATTTTTAGGAGTAGAGGTTGAAATTTTTTTTAAATGTTAAAATATCTAAAATATTTTTTACTTATTTGACAATTTTATTTTTTTATAAAATAACTTTAAAAAACTTATCTATTAAAGTAATTTCATAAATTTTTAATAAAATCTTTTATTGACAACCAAACAACAATTTTTTTTTGTTGTAAAAACTCTATTTATAAAAGCTCTATTTAAATAAATTCTATTTGAAAAATTATACCAAATAGAGCCTTATGATCGAACTGAATAAAAGCTTTTTCAAAACTAATCCGAACTGATTGATTCGAGTCGACCATAGGTTCATCAATTTAGGGAATTTTTATTTTTGGAAATACAATCAAGTAGCTTGGTCTAGTTCGGTTTTTAAGTTAGAATGGAAGATTTTAATTGGTTATTCAGTTTTTTGTTGTTGTTTTTTATGGTGGTTTTTCTTTATTTATTATTTATTATGCATACGGTGTTTTCTTTATATATTTGAAGTTTATAGTCTTTTAGACTATGAAAAATATATTAATCCTTAATTCTTTGCATAAAATTCATTATTGTATTAGTTGGTAAAGTCTACTCAGGTGGTAGATCCTGCAGATTAAATTTAGGGAAAATATCCACCGTCCACCCGTTTTTTTCAACTTTTTAAAAAATACACAATTTGTTTTTTTTACTGGAATCCATCTAAAGTTACATTTTATTTCACTTTTCCACTTCCGTTTGAAATCCGTTAAGAAAACTAACAAAAACTTTAAAAAATGACCATTTTACCCCCCAAAACGAAAATTACAATTTCACCTTAAAAATTGCCAAAAATAATAAGATTAAATCTAATTATTTTCCCCATCAGTCAATAAAGAAATTAATTCCACAACCATCAAATGCAGGGTTTTTTTTTAAAAATATGTCTGTAATTAGAATGCTAAATTATAACATTAGTATTAAAAATAGCTCAATCTCGCAAACCATCAATTGAATTTAAGATAAGTAGAATTTTATTATTCATTGAGTTATAATCTCTAGTGGTTAAGATTTTTTTGTACTTCATTAACGTACTAATAATGATATTCATTATTAAATTTGATTTTTTTGGCATTTTTAGAGTGAAATTGTAATTTGTTTGGGGGTAAAATGGTCATTTTTTCAAGTTTTCGTTAGCTTTCTTAACGGATTACAAACGGAAGTGGAAAAATGAAACAAAATGTAACTTTAGGTGGATTCCAAAAAAAAAAAGAAAAAAGAATTGTGTATTTTTTAAAAAGTTAAAAAAAATAGGTGGACGGTGGATATTTTTCCTTAAATTTATTATGTACATGTTTGGTGAAAATATCTGTCAAACATACTCCTAATATGTCAATATGATCTCATCAATTTGCCATACTATTTGTTGCAATGGATTGCTTGTAGATTGATTCACATGTAGATGGACTTATATTTTAATATTTTAGGTAAATTTTAAATTATCCTCCTTTGTGAATTTGATTATAGTTAAATCACTTTCTTACTTTTAAAAATCTCAATCTATCCTCATTTTTGTTAAGGAACCCAAAAAAAAAAAAAAAAGTTCATCAATCCACCCCCCATTTTTCCCTTATCTATTCACGAGAAATCATTTGAAATTAACCCCTTTCTATTTTATATGAAATGGAAGAGTGTATTGATTGTTAACAAGACTAATACATACATTCACACGTACATAAATATGTATATGCACGTGAATTTTATAGATCTAATTGATAAAGAATTAAGTTATAAATTTAAATGAAAGAATATCAGTTTTCATCCATCACAGAATTTATCTCTTTTATTTATATTAATAATTAATTTTAATCTTAATTAAAAAATAATCATTTATAATATTTCCATATAGACATATTAAAAAAATGTTATTAAAAAATATTTTCCAATGATTAAATTTTAGTAGTAGTGCAGTACAAAATAAAACAAGTCTAAAAAAGCCCGGCCCATTGTCCAACCCCTTGTCATTAGATTGGGTTGGCTTCCTTAGAAGTTGATCGTATTTGAGAGATATAAGGTTGCAAATCAGGGCTTTGTGTTAGCAAACTAAGCCCACAAGAGGCTTCTCCATTTGTTTGGAAACAGAAATGCAATTTTATATGGAGTGGTGCTATCGGCACCGCTCTATTATCCTAATAAAACACCACTTAAATTTTACGAGTTTACTATTACATTAAAAAAAAATTGAAAATTGTTTTGATAGAAAATCAAGAGTACCAAGCAACTCTACGACTCTCACAAAATCTGAATTATTATTATGGTTACAAGGTTCAATTTGTTCAATCATCGTAAGAGAGTTACGAGGAAAATAGTAAAGAAATCAGAGTTATTTTTTAAATTAAAAGGGTGTCACTAAAACTTTATAACCGTTAGATAATTTCTAAATTTTAATGGGGTTAAAAAAAGGGGGGAATTTTGAAAGGTAAAATCTTCCATTTGAATGCAAAACATCTAAACATAATAATTTGAAAAAAGAAAATCAAAAGCAAAAAGAATGCATGTTGGGCTTTGGAATCCATGAATTTGCCAAGTAAATTGAATGTAAACTCCAAATACTGAAGACCAATTCGGGATTTTTTATGGGTGTTTTCAAAGCTCCCTCTTTTTTTTTTTTTTTTAAATAGAAGAATGGTGTCATGATGAAGAGGGACTTACGGTGACGAAGATGAGTGGTGGTGGTTATGGTGATGTTCGAGAGAGAGGAATGTAGATGAAAGAGAAAGCGTAATTTTAATTTTTTTATTAACGGTACTCTTAGGAATTAATGAAGTTAATACAGAAGTGAGGGCTAATGAAATATATTGAGAGATTATCACTACTCCTAAATTTTGTAATCTTAAATAATTTTAAGAGTAATGATACAGCCACAAACTCTTGTACAAATTTATTTTGTACAAACTGACGTGGCATTAATTCATTTGTTGAATGAAAATATAAATTAATAAAAACAAATCATGTGGACCAAGTGATATTTAATTCAACCAATCTTATCATGCCACATCAGTTTATACAAAATAAATTTGTACAAGAGTTTGTGGCTGTATTATTACTCTAATTTTAATGGGGTGAAAAAAAAAGAATGTTGAAAGGTATTTGGAGGGGTTTTTGTAGCTTCTCTCATTTACATAATCAAGTTTAACCTAATTCTAATTTTAAATTTTAAATTACGGTTGACAAGTTCAAGAGATAGGTTTGTGAATGCGATTGAAAACGAGGTAAATTTAAAAATTGAAATATTAGGGAAAAGCTAGTTGTTAATCACTAAGGCAAGTAATTAGGGGTGGGCATATTTTAACCGAACCGATCCAAACCGACCATTTGGATCGGTTTGGATCGGTTTCATTAGTAAAAAAACTGGTTTCGGTTTATTGGATTGCAAACCGACATCACTCGGTTTGGATTTCGGTTTGGAAGGATTCCAAACCGATCCAATCCAGAAATATTATATAATTACATTATATTCTATGTTAAGCAATCTAATTAATTATATTTATCATTTTATGCAGATTTTGACAAATCAAAAGTAATTGGGCCATAAATTTTGACGGACAAGATGCACAATATTTTAATTGTCAAATGTTGTTCAAGTTTATTTTAATTTTGTGAGTTTGTTTTGAATGAACATGTTAAGAACTTGTTTATTATGATGTATTATGTTGTAAACTTGTATGGATGTATCTTTGAATTGTTATGTAGATATCAAAGTAGATATGAATAATATAAAAGAGGTATCAATTTGGATTACGGACACAAAAAAAAAACAAATAATTTAGGTAAAATAATATAAAGAAGTGGAATTTTAGCTAATAAGTTCAAACCGGATCCAAACCGATCCAATCGGTTTGGATCGGTTTGGTTTGAAAAAATTTTAGGTTGATATCGATTTGAAAATATTTCAAACCGATTAGTTTGGATCGGTTTGAGAATATGTCCCAAACCGATCCAAACCGAATTTGCCCACCCCTACAAGTAATATTCCAAAGATAGTAAACTCCAAATTAACATATATTAAACATAAATTGCTGGACAAGTACGAGCATGCATTTATAGATCCTTGCCAAACTTGTCGGATTACATCTTCATCCAGCACTGAAATTGTCCACGTTCTCAAAACCTATCTCTTTCCGAAGGATTTTGGCTAGCATCATTGATGAAGCAACCAAGATTAATTAATTAGGGAAACGGCTAGAAAGGGACATGAAAATTGCTTTAGTAATATTATTTTTAAAGCTGACAATATGAATATGAATGGCTAATAGCGAAGAATCCATGGGATTAGCTTGATTTCATTGGCCAAGCAAAGAAAGAAGATCAAGTGATGGGTTCTTTAATTTTCAGTGGAAAATCATTAACAATATATGTTACTAATTAAGTTACAAGAAAGAAGAATACTGACATTCATTCCAAAGGGCAACACAGGGACATCATGTGTGATTTTTTGTAGGAGTGGGCATATTTTAACCGAACCGATCCAAACCGATCCAAACCGACCATTTGGATCGGTTTCATTAGTAAAAAAACTGGTTTTGGTTTATTGAATTGCAAACCGACATCACTCGGTTTGGATTTCGGTTTGGAAGGATTCCAAACCGATTCAAACCGATCCAATCCAAAAATATTATATAATTACATTATATTCTAAGTTAAGCAATCTAACTAATTATATTTATCATTTTATGTAGATTTTCACAAATCAAAACTAATTAGGCCATAAGTTTTGACGGACAAGATGCACAATATTTTAATTGTCAAATGTTGTTCAACTTTATTTTAATTTTGTGAGTTTGTTTTGAATGAATAGGTTAAGAACTTCTTTATTAGGATGTATTATGTTGTAAACTTGTATGGATGTATCTTTGAATTGTTATGTAGATGTCAAAGTAGATATGAATAATATAAAAGAGGTATCAATTTGGATTACGGACACAAAAAACAAAAACAAATAATTTAGATAAAATAATAAAAAAGAAGTGGGTTTTTAGCTAATAAGCTCAAACCGAGAATCCAAACCGATCCAAACCGATCCAGTCGGTTTGGATCGGTTCGGTTTGAAAAATTTTTAAGTTAATATCGGTTTGAAATATTTTCAAACCGATAAGTTTGGATCGGTTTGAGAATATGTCTCAAACCGATCCAAACCGACTTTGCCCACCCCTAATTCTTTGGGCTGAATATTAGCACTCTAAACGAAAAAAAAAAAAAAATTAAGCACATGGTGGTGAAACTAATTGAAGGAGAATGCTTTCAAAAGTAATGTTATATATATAAGCGTATGAACTAATGTAACATACATATACAGGGTGATATAATGACTATATATTTCAATAGTATGAGATGGTGGATCTAAAGGTACATTGTAGATATATAATAACTTAATTTAGTCATTATATATCTCCCACAGTGCTGCTTACGATATTGTTGACTCTAAGGTTCTCTAACTTTAGATCTCAACATTTAGAACTAGTTTTCGAATCAATTTGGCATTAGACAGTTTGCAACTGAGGCGTTCATGATCTGAGGTAATTGTATCTTGGGTTCTTCTTCTTCGTCTTCTTCTTAGTTCTTATTATTATTAATAATTATTATTAGTATTGTTTGAGACGAATCTTGGATCCTTAGGTGATTCAAGATATAGTGGCACTATTTTATTATTAAATTCTAATTAAAGCAGAATAATTAGATCCAATGTTGATTATGTTGCTTTGGTTTGTGGCAACAGACAGAGACTGGACAACAATTCATAAATAATGGCTTACATTATTGAAAATTTGGAATATTTTATAAGCATTTGTACGATCTTTCGTTGATTAAAGGCATAAATTTACAAATTATTAGGCTTTAATAATGCTAAGTACGTTCGCAAAGGGAAATTTTCAATAATAACCATTAAAATTTTCATTTTTTTCATCTTAACCCCCCAAAAATATTTCTATCAACATTAGCCATTAAACAACTTTTGAGACCAAAACACCCCTCCCTCATCTCTCCCCCAACACTCCCTTTTTCTCATCTCTCCCAAACCGATCCAACTCCCATCATCGGCGGCGACATCAACCCTCGTCGGCGGCGGCTCCATCTCTCACCGGCATCCGATCTACAACCTTCAACAAAACCTAGGTTAGTAATTTTTCTTATTTTCATTAATTTAAAATGAGATTTTAGAATAATAATAGTTATAGCTTGAGAATAATGGTGGTGGTGATAATGGTGGTGGTGTTTGTGGTGGTTGATGGTGTTTGGGAGTATTGTTTTTTGATTTTGATGTGGCTTAATTTTGGGGATGGAGAGGGAGGGGGGTACGGCGCGCGCGCGCGCCCATCGCTGGGCAGCAGCGCGCGCCGATGCGCGGCCCACTGTCGCACCAAATCTGGTGCGAGAGCGCGCGCCCGCGCGCCTGTCGCACCAGATCTGGTGCGAGAGCGCGCGTTTTTTTTTTCTGTAAACGTAATGTAATAAATTTATAAATATTACAGATACATGGCAAAATCAGAATCACCGGATATTGATGTAGGCAAGATGTATTTTAGTTATGCCGATCACTTTCCTGGTCGAATTTCGAGCATGTGTAAGTTATCTTCGGTCATAAAAGCCATCGAGGAAAAATTAACAAAGCGGCAGTTGACTATGTTCAAAAAGGATATATTTGGGCATTTCTTGGAGTGTCGAAGTTTTCCATTTAGTGGGGTAATTGTGCACAATCTTTTGCTGAGGCAAGTGGCCCATGAAGAAGATAGCCGTGAGGATCAGTTATGGTTTCAAATTGGTGAGCATTTGATTCGCTTGTCAATTGTCGAATGGTGCTTGGTTACTGGACTTTCATTTGGTGTTGATACCAATCAAAAAAATGATCAAATGGAGCAGAGGCTACGGAGTACGTATTTTGGTGGAGTTCATCGTAAGATTAATGTGAAGGAATTCGATGCAATATTTAATGAGTTGAAATTCGAGGAATTGGACGATATGGACGCATTAAAGATTGCGCTGTTTTATTTTGCGGACCGAGTACTAAATGCAAGAAAAAATCACTGTCAAATCAATTTCGATTGGCTTGACCAAGTTGATGATATACAGTACTTCCGAAAGCGTCCATGGGGTCTGTTGTCGTGGGAAATGATTTACGAGAGTCTTGACAATGCACTGTTCGAGAAAGACCAGAAATTTCAGAAGACTCGGTCGAAAAATCCAGATCATAACATTGAAAAATACAATCTTTATGGCTTTACGTCTGGGGTTCAGGTGCGTATTTGTTTTTGTTTATTAATAAGTTTTATAGTATTAAATATTTGATATGTTGTTTTATTTGATTTTTTAATTTGGTTGTTGTAGGCTTGGATTTACGAAGCAATCGGAGGGTTGCCATCAACATGGGTCGTCAAAACGAAGAATAAGATTCCCCGCATTTTGCAATGGAAGCCCATGGCGTCTTCGAGAATCAATTTTGCCGAGGTTTATTCGTTCTTCAACGACGAATCTCGTCTTGTAAGTAATATGTATTACTTATTTTTTTAACTTTACTAAATTTAAGTTATGTATACTTACTTAAAATTTTCAATTTAATTTATTGCAGGGGGACGTTTTACAAACTCTTGAGCCAAATTCAAAGGAGAGTAGCAGAAATTATTGGGTCTCTGTGAAGGATTACTTGCCAAGCATTCCAGGCTGGGTTCTTAAGGTTGGTATACTCTAAGTACTAAAAATTTTTTAATCGAAATTTTTTACTTTTCATTTAATAATTATAAATGATACTTTATACAGCACCAACACTCAATCAACGCGATGCCGTCGGTTACAAGGCAATCAGACGAGCATGACGATCATGACGACAAACCAAACCCAATACCAGAGCAGCGTCATGACACTTATGAGGATGAGGTGGCTGTTGATGACCACCAGCAGCGTCATGACACTTATGAGGCTGTTGATGACCACCAGCAGCGTCATGACACTTATGAGGCTGATGATGACCACCAGCAGCAAACAGACAACTCTGATGACGCACGGGAATCTGAGGTTATAAATAATATACGATATTGTTTCTTTATAAATTATTTTTTTTTTTGTTATTCTAAAGTTTTCTGTTTTTTCTTTTGTAATAGTCGAGGACAAAGCAGTTTCAAGATTACATACAACGACGGCTGGATAAGATTGATCGTAACGTTTACGAAATAAAGTCAGAATTAAAAGATTTTAAAGAAACCGTTGTTGGCTTCATCGACACATTTTCTAAACGTCCAAATAAGGATTCTCCCACTGCACGCTCGTATGCGGTGAGCAAATTTTTATTTAATAATTATGTGCGTTTAACTTTTAATTTGATAGTTGTTTAATATGTTCTTCTCGGCGAATGGACAGGCCCCGGATGACTATGGAGTGTATACTAACGTGGGCAATGAAAATTTGTCTACGCCCACGTCATTGTATAGTTTCTACGGGGATGTTAGTGGGGAGAGCGTGCAGGTGTTCTCGGATGTGCCTCCCGGCGTTAGTAAGTTCGGCCGCGCGTACATACCGTCGTATGTTTATAACAGTCCTTACATGATTCCTCCAGTCAGGCGAAGACAGAACGTCCGCCCTTTGCCTCGACCCCAAATCTTGGAGCATGCGATTGACATGAGTACGACAGTGGATATAAATCCACTGAGAGGGTTGGAGGACTCTAGTATGTTTGCTGAGTTTGATCGATGGTTCACTGGTGATAGCAGAGTCTGCCGGAGAGTCCAGCACCCGCGGTCATTCTTTCAAATAATCTTGGGGACAGCTTCGATGGGATGGCTAGGCGATGAGGTATTTATATTTTCGTCGTGATGTATACTGTTGTGGATTTGTGTTTAATTTTTTTTTAAATCGTAATATTTCTGTTTCTCTACAGCATATTCACGAGTATCTCCGCTTGATTAGCGAGAAACAACGGCAGTACCCAAATGCCTTACTCCAACGTGTCACACATACTGACACATTTTTTTGGGTAACGTGCATACAAATCGTATAAATACTATTTAATTTTGTTTTTCATTATTGCCTTTAAGTTCTGTTAATGTATGCATTTCTTGGTTATCTATGTACTAGGTGTTCCTGAATCAGTTATGGAACAACGGGGATTGTGCGGTCGATTCATTAGTATTCGACGATCGCGTGAATAGTTATCTTTGTGGGCGACAGCACACAATGTCCAAATCAATGACGGATGTCGATATGGTATGTATTTTGCTGCAATTTATATACAAGTTGTCAATTTTTCTTAGTTGTTTTTCAATTTCATATATAACCAACATGTTTTTTAATTTTTATATACAGTTACTCATCCCTGTTAACTTGGACGGCGAGCATTGGGTACTGGCACGAGTAGACTTTCGGAAAAACAAAGTCTGGATTTATGACTCATTACTCACATGCCGCGACGACAAAAGATATAGGTTGAAATTCAAGCCACTTGAAGTTATCTTCCCTCGATGGTTGGAATATGTTGGGTTCTACAACATCCGACCTGAGTTGCGGAGTGCCGACCCCTGGAAAGTTATCGCAGTTAGGAGCGCGCCACAACAGGAGCCCGGAACTGGCGATTGCGGTGTTTTTGTATTGATGGTTACGATGTATTTAATGTTCGGGCTTGGATTGGAGTTTAACGCTAGTCATGTCGAGTACTTTAGAAAGAAGATTGCGGTTGACATATTTAATGACGATATTGTATTGTAAACCGTTGTAGTAATTTGAATGTTTAAACTTGTTTTTTTTAAAATTTGCGCACTTAAGTTTATATAATTTTAATGCTCACATTTTAATATTTAAAATCAAATAAAGTTTTATGAAATATAAGTGTACAATACACAAAACACAATAACAACTAACTTCGAGTCGACGCTATGGGATTCTTACATCGCTTACGATTATGGCCCAGTTCATGACACCGCCCGCATCTAACAGTCCGCCTGTTAACGTCCTCGCCAGCCGAGGGTATTCTGAGCTCTTTACGACGGCCAGGTGGTGGTGCCTCAACTGGTGGGTATACTTGCATCTCCACCATTTCATCTGGAATTTCCCAATCAGCCACATCACCAACTGGCTCTACTGGTTGTGCATAAGCCAACGCCAACGATTCTGTAGTGTAAAAGTCCGAGCATAGGTTAATAAAATCCACCCGGTGTGTTAGACACGCCGCAATTGCATGAGCACATACAAGCTGGTCAAGCTGAAAGACTCTGCATGTGCAAGTTCTCTTTTGCAAGTCAACCAAACCTTCCTTAAGCCCACCGCCTACCACTTGAAATCGATGCGGAGACACCGGCCGAACTATCATTCTTTCAGCTATAGTTCTCCTCTCAGTGACTATTTCATCCGCCCATGTTGTTAGCCGAGTAGTCATTGATTCAGCCACAATTTTTCTATCATAAAACCATTGCTGCATTGTTTTTCTAAAGTTATCAACAAGATGAGTAACAGGAAATTTTCTAGGTTCCCGCATGAAAGAATTAACACTCTCCGCGATGTTGGTGGTAAGTATGCTGTACCTCCTACCTTCAAATTGAGACCTTGCCCAATTACACGTACCGACATTATTTTCTAGGTAATCAGCCGCACCCGAGTGGATCATCCACAACCCTTCAAGTTGTCTCTTAAATTCCTCGTGGCCATATGCTTTTGCTGCATTAATAAAGGCAGGCTCAAATTGATCCCAAAGAGCTTTGGACATTCTAAACTGAGACTTAATGTTACCTTTGACGTGGTAAAAACAAACGCCATGAGTTGCATTGTGAAATACTTTAAGAACGGCTCTCCTTATGGCAGTGCATCGATCAGAGATAATTACCAACTCAGGTCTATCACCAATCACTCCGTGTAACTTCATCATAAACCATTCCCAAGCATCATTGTTTTCTGAATCCATGATCCCAATGGCTAACGGATACAATTGATTGTTACCATCAAGACATGTTGCCACGAACATGCTTCCACGATATAGTCCCTTCAGATGAGTACCATCTACAGCAATGACAGGCCGAATGTACTGCATAAAACCCTTGATGGAAGATCCGAGTGCTACAAAATAGTACAAGAAATTACCATCTCCATCCTGCTCGAGGTGAGTAACTGTACCCTCATTAGCTGTAGTTAGTACGTGAGAGTATTTAGGGAGCAAGTTGTATGACTCTGCAGGGTTGCCTCGAACTATTACAAGACCAACTTCTCTCGCCCGATACGCCTGCTGGTATGTTAACTGAACACCGTATTCCTGTTGCATATCTGCTCTTATGTCATTCGGAGTATAAATCCTCTTGTCTTGAATATATTTTTCTGCGATAATATGACCGACAACCCGGCTCCTTACTTGATGACCTCCATCAACCAATACCTCATTATGACAAGTGTGTACATTGTCAATTCTCTTCACCACCCAAGGAACATTTTGCTCGTTCGAACATCTAGTTGCTCGAATACGCCATTTACATGATTCTGAACAACAGTGAGCCTCGAAACGTGTCGTAGTAGACCGTGCAATCTTGAAATCAAACTTATCTCTAAAGGCAACCTTGCGTAGTTGTAATATAAACTCATTCTTCTCAGCAAATAACTTACCCACACTGATATCATCTGAATCACAACTGCTAACAAAGCTTGGAGCAACCATGTTCGAAGGCAAAGTTGGAGCAAGACTTGTAAGGGGGTCAATTCGCCTTCTCGATCGAACCATAGAAGGACTAGGTCTATTGCCTCTGTTATTCACAGGAGTATTGTCTTCACACTCATCGTCGTGCTGAAACGACGGAACATTCGAAGGACCGGCTCCTCCATCATCACCATCATTATTGAAATGAGTGCCCCTCGTATTATTAGAAGGTTCTGCACAAACATTATCCCCCTCTGTCTCATGATGAAAATCATCATTGTCCCGAAAATCATTGTTGTGATACGGAGAATACCGTTGCTCCAACGACGTCGTTAGTGGAAATACCGTTGCTCCAACATCCTCTAACGTAACGCCGTTATCATCAATGTTGTCATAATTATCGTGGATTGGAGAGTAATATTGCTGCAGCGATATTGTCCTTGGCAACACCTCTTCATCATTATCGGGGCCAGACATATTTGCTCTAAACGAAGTTTCTGTATCGACATGTGGCTCAATACCTTCGCTCGGAACTCGAGGTGATGTGGTCACGAATATAGGAATGCATCCAAAATTGGCTACGTCGGATGCCATATGCAACACAACCCTCACCATTTCATCATCAAATATATCCATGGGCAGTGCACATATACGATATAATGTGTTACTAGACCTCAAAGTTGTCTTCATTGTAATACTATATTCATTAGGGTTTATTTGTAACACCTCGTATACTCTTGCCAATAACTGATCAAACAGACAATTTTTTCCAACCAAAAAAGCTCGATTTTTACCATTCACATACTCCATACGGCCATCCTCTAATGTCTCCCACCAACCATCGTAACACAATTCAAGTACAACTGAATCCATTAAGCCTGAAATTATCAAAAAAAAATTAATTAGATCCGGATCAAATTAATACAGATTTAATGAATCTCCAAGAGTTGGTGCGACAGGCTGCCTGTCGCACCTTCCTTGGTGCGACAGGCAGCCTGTCGCTCCTGTAGGCAGAAATTTTTGGTGCGACAGGCAGCCTGTCGTCAGATTCACCCACGACTCAGTTAAGCAAGTTCAGAAAATAACACATACCACTAAGTGATGTCGATTAGTGTTGGATTCGGATAGATTATGATCGGATTTCACCTTTACTGTTGTCTTTTGCCGTCGACGTTGGTTGATGATTAAGCTGCGTTTGGTTTGCCGATATGGGAGAAAGATTGTTGCTTTTGATCTGTAAAGAAGGGTAATTTGGGGAGAAAGGCTTGTGTTTGGCTAATGTTGATAGAAAAAAGTTGAGAAGGTTAGTTGGGAAAATAACAAAATATTTATGGTTATTTTCGTAAATTTCCCAAATCAAAATGGGGTTGCCCAATTTCATTCATGTCATATCATTGCGAGGTTTTTTAAAAGTTTGGTTTCCCGTTGGCCTAACTCTTTCCTACTTTTAACTTACGGTTCATATTTTCATGATTTCACAATTAATCAAAGTGCCCATCAATAAATCGACATCACTAGGCAATTTTTAATTACAAAAAGCAAAGTTATTTATCTTAGCTAGTTCACTTTTTTTTTTTTTTTGGGAAAAGAATTAGTTCACTTTTTAGCAAAACTATATCTGATCGAAAAGATCAGACTTTTAAATAGTTCATGCAATTATTGTAGAAAAAATAATTTAAATCGTCGTGTTGTATATCTAAACTGAAAACATATATTACAGAAGAAAATGACTTAAAAAATGTACATTACTTGTTTAACTGTTGTATCCTTGGTTGACAAAGTAAGTGGCAAATAGCGAGGAAGCCCTTTGATTATTAGCTTAATTTTATAATTGCGAATCCTTTTATTCAAATTTAATGCATGACATGTGCGAGCTGTTGGGAAAAAGTAGGTTTTTAAATTTTTATTAAACCTTTTGAAGATCGCTCTCATATAATATATAAGAATTCGTATTCTAGAAATCGTACCTTGAAAATCCGAGTTGGCTTTTTCCGCTGAAGTGATTTAGGCTCCTAGATCACGATCTGCCACCACCACTCCTGTTAGATCACGATCCGTCGCCACCACGCTTGCTAGATCACGAACTGTCACCAATGATCTTCCAGGTTATGACTCAGGTTCGATCTGCACTTGACGTGTGGGCGCCTTTATCACTACCAAAGCAATTAGCACGAGAAAATTTTTCTCTCAATAATGGAGAGAAAAATCTTATTCTCTGATCTGTATAAAGTGGCTGCTTCTATTTCTCTGTTGAGAAAAATAAGCCTTATATATCTCCCTTTAGTGAAAACCCTAGGCTCCAAATAATGAAAAATCAAAACCCACGTTATTTGCTTTTTCAATAGGGGACCCATCTTGTAAAATAACATAAGGCCTCTTATACAAAAGCTAATTAAATGGAGCCTCCCACTAAATGATATATTTAGGCTTTTGACCCAAATTGCTAGTTATCTTACTTATTAGTCCAGTAGTGGTGCAATCAATTAAATGAGCTAACCCGGGGATCATTTGGGAACATACAATAGTGGCTACAATAATTAGGCATGTAATTAAACTAGCCCAATTATTTAATTCCAAATCTACTCCACTAAAAGATTGGAACTGACTTCCATAATTGTATGCTCGAATAATAATTCGTCCCAAGCCACATTGATTTCTTTACTGCACAATCCTTTGTACCACATCGTTAATTAAATTGATATCTCAACTGTCCAATCAATTTAATAACATCTTATTCCTTGATCCTTACTAGTTTTCTCTAATGATCATTTTCAACATACTAAATATGTTGACACACTCTGGCCAGAGAATTCTATGATCAAGTACCGAAAACCTATCAAGAGATGTGTTGTACAAATTCTATATTGTTAATCCATAACTCCAATACTCATAATTGCTCCCACCAAGATACCGGGTAATCTTGACCACAAGGATGTGTCGTGCCCATAGGTAACTCAAATGAAATAACAATCACAATCATGAAATCATAATTAACTCAAGATTAAGATTACAATAAAATCAATGCCTATGAGATTTAATAAGTCTGACAGTTATTACAAAGTTAATTAAATCTCATATGTGATCCTGTTCAATGTAGTCGTACTACATCAATAAATTCATACATGATTAAGACAAATCATTCAATGAATTTATTACAGTCTATACCTAAATAAAGTGCCCAACTTTATTTATCAACTGCGAACTAAATTTATTTAATCATAAGATAACTTGTATTTATGTCTTCTGTGAATCCACATGGTGATCACATAAATACATATAATATGATTAAATGGACTTTAATACAAATATTAATGCAATTAAGATATTTGAATAAAATACCTCATTTATTTTATTAATCAGAAAAAATTGTTTATTACAATTAAATAAACACATATGCTTTTAAAGAGCATATTTTCCCAACAATCTCCCACTAGCTCTCAAAGCATATCTGGCATATTGCACATGCTCTAGGGCTCTAAGTGCAGGTTATAAAGGTTTCCCACTAATGGCCATTGTAATAAGATCTGCAATTTAGCATCTAATGCCATTTGGGGTACTTTTATATAACCTTTCTACACTATTCCCTTATAAGATTATACTTCCTTTTAATATGTTTTGTTTCTTGTGGTTCCTTGGTTCCTTAGATTGAGCTACCGCACCACCATTATCACAAAATAGTTTAAGGGGTGCAGTTACAACAAGTACCACCTCAAGATTTCGTAGGAACTTGCAGAGCCATATAGCTTCTTTTGCAGCTTCAGATGTAGCCACATATTCAGCTTTAGTTATTGAGTCTGTGATACAAGATTGTTTCACACTCATCCAACTAATAGCTCCACTTCCCAATGCAAACACATAGCCAGAAGTAGATTTTCTGGAATCCCTATCTGACTTAAAGTCAGAATCAGTATAACCCACTGGAATAAGTTCATCACCAGAATACACAAGCATATAATTTTTAGTTCTTTTCAAATACTTTATAATATGCTTGACTGCAGTCCAGTATTGAGGTCCAGGATTAAATTGATATCTGCTAACCATCCATACCGCAAAACAGATGTCTGGCCTAGTACAAAGCATGGCATACATGAGACTTCCCACAGCTGTTGCATAGGGAACTCGTCTCATTCTCTCTATCTCTTCAGATGTTTTAGGTGATTGATCCTTAGAGAATGTAATTCCATGTCTGAATGGTAATAAACCAGTCTTGGAATTTTCCATGCTAAATCTAGCCAATATCTTATCGATATAGACCGCTTGAGACAAGGCTAAAGTTTTATTCTTCCGGTCTCGTAGTAACTTGATACCAAGAATATAACTTGCCTCTCCCAGGTCTTTCATATCAAATTGTTTTGCTAACCAACTCTTTATTGTAGTCAACACTCCTATATCGTTTCCAATTAGAAGAATATCGTCTACATAAAGAATTAGGAAGGTTACAAATTTTTCTTGAATTTTCTTGTACACACATGGTTCATCAATGTTCTGAATGAATCCAAACGATTTTATCGCTTGATCAAATCTGATGTTCCATGACCGGGATGCTTGCTTCAATCCATAAATGGATCTCTGCAACTTACATACCATGTGTTCTTGGCCTTTTTGTATAAATCCATCTGGTTGCTGCATGTAGATGTTTTCTTCAAGATGCCCGTTTAAGAAAGGCAGTCTTGACATCCATTTGCCAAATTTCATAATCTAGCACTGCAGCAATGGAGAGCAGAATCCTGATGGATTTAAGCATAGCAACCGGAGAAAAAGGTTTCCTCATAATTGATTCCTTCTTTCTGAGTAAACCATTCGGCTACTAATCTTACTTTAAATATTTCCACCTTTCCGTCTACTCCTCTTTTTCTCTTGTAGATCCACTTGCACCCTATAGGTTTTACCCCATTTGGTGCCTCTACAAGTTCCCAGACTTTATTGGAATACATAGATTCCATTTCTTGATTCATGGCCTTTTTCCAAAATTCAACATATCTATCTATTAGAGCTTCGTTGTAACTAGTGGGATCTTATACATGTTCATCTGAGATAGCCTTATAGGTTTCTCCCAAAAGCATGTATCTCTCAGGTAACCTAGTTACCCTCCCACTACGACGAGGTTCTAAAAGTGATGGTTGTTCAAGGATAATCCTGTACTGATCAGCTGGTTGTTGCTGTTCTTCCTGTTCTATAACAGGTGTTGAAAGCTGAGCATCAACCTGATCTCTTTTGCTTCTCTAGTTTTACCTTACTCTTAGGTTATAAGTCATTATATAGTCTTCCTCAAAGAAAGTAAATAATATTTCTATAAATACATTCCTATCTTGAGGACTATAATTCAGACTTTCCCTTATTCCTTTAAGATACCTAAAACATGCAAGCTTCTGAACACGAATTCATCTGCTCTATCTCTGATTCTAGTAAACTCCAAATACGAATGTGTCTCAAACTATGTTTGTGACTTCTTCATAATATCTTGGAGTAGTAGACACCGAGATAGATGAAACTTAGTTCAATAAACTTTGTAGTTTCAAATTCTAGTATCTGGAATCAAAAAAGGTAAATGATAAACCACTTAGTATATATCTTGTCTTATCCAAAAGAATCTTGTTTCTCCATTTAATTACACTATTGTATCATAGTGTTCATTGACAACCAAATAGTACTTGAATTCTCCATAGAGATATTCTTTGTTTCGATCATATCGAAGTTCTTTTATGTTCCTGTCTAATTGCTTCTGTCTTATCCACGTTCTCTTTTGAATTTCAAAAGCAATGGAATCATGACGCATTTAGACAAACATAAATAAAATGAATATTCATCAACAAGATTGATAGAATACTCATAACCTCTTATAACATGTAAAATGATTAGTCCGTATACATTTGTATGCGCTAAATCATCAAATACAATGTTATGCTTTTAGCTCATGAAGAGCATCCTTGTCATATTACTTTTCTAAATAAGATTTATAGAGTTACAATGATCAATCTTAATAGGCCAACAAGTCTATCATTAATCATTTTCTTAAAATCTTATTATAGTTTATATGACTTAAGCATAAATATCAGAGGTGATTTTTGGTTAGAAGAAACATTTCTTTTCTTAGATAAATGCATATACTTTTTATCATTATATCTTACTTTGAATAGATCAATGTACTTCTATGATATAAATTGTCTTTATAAATAACCAAAATAAGTAATAAACAGAGGATCCATAAATAACAGTGTACTCCTGTTTATTAAAACAAGCCACCGAAATTAAATTCCTCTAATATAAAGACAAATATCAAAACTAAAGTCTTGTAAAATTGATCTAGTCTTTCAATTGATATAAACTAGCACGTCCTCAACTGCTGTTTGAAGCTTTCTTCACTTAATCTCTTGGTTTCCTGAAAACCAAATAAATGAATTACAAATAAGATTAGTTATCTCAGAATTCATTATTGTATGAATCAATAGAAATCTGAACTAATTAGGAAGCTTAAAGATTTCCTATACCTGATTTTAATAATCTTAGGACAATCTTTCTTCCTGTGACCCTTCTGTCCACATTTGTAACACTTGCCTTTTGGCTTGCCACTTCTTTTAGTGGACAGTTTGCTGATCCCAACTCTTGCTTGCTCATTCTTGTCTTTCGACTTAAGCCTTGAAGGGAATCCTTTTTCAGAAAGTTTTCTGCTATGATAAAATTCTTCTATAGCATGTAGTTCGTGCATTAATTCAATTAAGGTCATATCTTTATTGTTTAAGATATAGCTGACCTTAAACTCTTTGAATGTATCAGGTAAAGATTCAATCACCATGTTAATCTTTGATTTATCATTGATTTGAACACCATGAATCTCTACCTCATTCAAATAGTCCATCATTTTGAGGACATGATCACGAACTTTTGTGCCCTCTTCCATCTTAGTATCTGTGATACGTTTTAATGCTGCTTCTCTGGCAAAATGGGTATTTTGCCCAAACATCTGATGAAGACTAGCCATTATTTCAGTGGCTGTTTCCATGCTCCGATATTTCTTATGCAGTTCCACAGAAATCGAAGCCAATATATAGCGCTTAGTCATTTTGTTAGCTTCGCACCATTTCTCGTAAGGCTCCCTCTGATTTCTATAATCGTATAAAGATGGTTCAGGAGGGCAAGGCTGGGTCAACACATATTTGCTTCCCTTAGCAGTGAGAATATTAAATAGATTGCGTTTCCAATCTAAATAATTTTCGCCAGTGAGTTCATTTTTAACAAGGATAATTAATAATGGGTTGATGGAAGACATTTTCTGAAAAACAAAACAAAATAAACATGCATAAATACTTTGAAACAATATTCACAATAAATGAAAAAAATGCAAAAAACCATAAATGCATTTTAATTTATTGTAACGATAATCTAGTACCGCTTTGACAAGCTATCCGTTGGGGAAGTCATGTCTACACTTACTAGACCCAATTATCCATTAGATTATTTACTTTCATGTAAAGACATGATAAATAATTATCGTTATCTTTTTGGGCCTAAATTTGTTAACAGAGCTTCGTTGGGAAGGTTAATAACAAACTTTAGTTGAGTGTATAACCATTGTTTCAATCTACGTATTTTTCATATCAATAGTCACCGTTGGGGTGAACAATCGATTGAAAAATATTTCAATTTTATCTTTGAAGTTCATCAAATAAAATATCTAATATATATACCCTCCGTAGGGAGCATCACCGTATCATGAAGTCGAGGTATATATATAATTTTATTATTGAACTAACAATGGAGCCCGTGGGAAAATTATCTTGAATTTTCCCTCTCCCACTCAATATTTTAAAATTGGTTTTTCCTTTTTAAAACATACATATTGTTAATTGCATGCTTCCTATAATATTATCTAGATGATATCAAATATTATTAAGCATGTGCAAATTTCAAACAATAAAATGAAATTCATAATTAATGAATGATATGTATCATTATGCATAGAGTGGCACTACCTATTTTATATGACATGTTATCATGGCATGTTATCATCCAAAACATAACATATAGAAAAACAATTAAATAATCTTAATTCATGGCTTTCCTAATAATGAAAAATACATTAACCTAAGCCTAATCTTCATTGGGCTTCTTGTCAATGTCCATCTTCCATAATCTTGTCTTTGTTAATGGACTAGGGGAAATTGGGCTTTTAAATTTATAATTGGTCCAATTTTTAATTTTAAAAAGAAATAAATAAATAAATAGTTTTATTATTATTTTTTTTATTAAAATAAAACTTTTGGACCAAAAATAAATTTAATGTATTTAATTTTGTCTATGCATTTTTAATCCATTAAGCCCAATTGAAATTGGGCCTAAAACTAGGATTCATTAAACCCAAAACTGTTTTTGGATTTAAATGCAAAATATTAAAAACCTTTCTACCCAAATGAAAAATTATGGAACCATAGGGACCTCCATGATAAAAACCATGTAACCCTAAATCCATATTTTTCTTCCTCTCTTCCCCAGCCGCCATCTCCAAAAAATCCAGCCGCTGTTCATGATTTTCCGACCATCTCCGACGCCGAACCACCCGCCGCCATGTCGCCGGAAACGCTCCAAACTCGCGCACGCAACTTGCTGCTCGTGCAGCTGGCGCTACTGGCCACGCTGGCCGCGCTGGCCGCGCGCGCTGTTTGCTGCGCGAGCAGCCTGTGCCAGCGCGTGCTGCGCGCACAAGCCACGCTTCCCGCAAGCGCTGGCTGCTGCGTGCTGCTGCTGCTGGCTTGCAGCGCGCGCTGCTGGCAGCGTGTGCTGCGAGCCGTGCGCTGCTGCCGCTGCGCATGCAGCGCGCGCTTGCTGGCAGCATGTGCTGTTGGCCGCGCGCTGCTTGCTGCTGGTTGCCGCTGTCAAAATTTCCGGCCTCCGTCGCTCCGATCTTGAAAATCCGAGATTAAATTACAAATTTCCTAGGCCAATTTTTGGCTTACAAAAATTCTATAACAGTAAAATAAATCAAGAGAGAAACATGATGATAAAAAATCACCCCTCTTGTTACAGATCCAAAGAAAAAATACAACGGAAAATCTAACCATGAATTAAGACAAAACAAAAACATGCTTTATTCATATATTAAACAATTAATATATATCTGAATAAATTGTGCCACTCGAATACATAAATTTCAAGAATGATTTCATACGAAATTCTTATATATTAATATGAGATGGCTCTGATACCAATTGTTGGGGAAAAAGTAGGTTTTTAAATTTTTATTAAACCTTTTGAAGATCGCTCTCATATAATATATAAGAATTCGTATTCTAGAAATCGTACCTTGAAAATCCGAGTTGGCTTTTTCCGCTGAAGTGATTTAGGCTCCTAGATCACGATCTGCCACCACCACTCCTGTTAGATCACGATCCGTCGCCACCACGCTTGCTAGATCACGAACTGTCACCAATGATCTTCTAGGTTATGACTCAGGTTCGATCTGCACTTGACGTGTGGGCGCCTTTATCACTACCAAAGCAACTAGCACGAGAAAATTTTTCTCTCAATAATGGAGAGAAAAATCTTATTCTCTGATCTGTATAAAGTGGCTGCTTCTATTTCTCTGTTGAGAAAAATAAGCCTTATATATCTCCCTTTAGTGAAAACCCTAGGCTCCAAATAATGAAAAATCAAAACCCACGTTATTTGCTTTTTCAATAGGGACCCACCTTGTAAATAACATAAGGGCCCCTTATACAAAAGCTAATAAATGGAGCCTCCCACTAAATGATATATTTAGGCTTTTGACCCAAATTGCTAGTTATCTTACTTATTAGTCCAGTAGTGGTGCAATCAATTAAATGAGCTAACCCGGGGATCATTTGGGAACATACAATAGTGGCTACAATAATTAGGCATGTAATTAAACTAGCCCAATTATTTAATTCCAAATCTACTCCACTAAAAGATTGGAACTGACTTCCATAATTGTATGCTCGAATAATAATTCGTCCCAAGCCACATTGATTTCTTTACTGCACAATCCTTTGTACCACATCGTTAATTAAATTGATATCTCAACTGTCCAATCAATTTAATAACATCTTATTCCTTGATCCTTACTAGTTTTCTCTAATGATCATTTTCAACATACTAAATATGTTGACACACTCTGGCCAGAGAATTCTATGATCAAGTACCGAAAACCTATCAAGAGATGTGTTGTACAAATTCTATATTGTTAATCCATAACTCCAATACTCATAATTGCTCCCACCAAGATACCGGGTAATCTTGACCACAAGGATGTGTCGTGCCCATAGGTAACTCAAATGAAATAACAATCACAATCATGAAATCATAATTAACTCAAGATTAAGATTACAATAAAATCAATGCCTATGAGATTTAATAAGTCTGACAGTTATTACAAAGTTAATTAAATCTCATATGTGATCCTGTTCAATGTAGTCGTACTACATCAATAAATTCATACATGATTAAGACAAATCATTCAATGAATTTATTACAGTCTATACCTAAATAAAGTGCCCAACTTTATTTATCAACTGCGAACTAAATTTATTTAATCATAAGATAACTTGTATTTATGTCTTCTGTGAATCCACATGGTGATCACATAAATACATATAATATGATTAAATGGACTTTAATACAAATATTAATGCAATTAAGATATTTGAATAAAATACCTCATTTATTTTATTAATCAGAAAAAATTGTTTATTACAATTAAATAAACACATATGCTTTTAAAGAGCATATTTTCCCAACACGAGCAAGCTAAGAGCAAGTCAAGCTATAGGAGATTTTAGGCTTATTATTATATTTGCAATGAGCATAATGATTAAATAAATCCATTACTTCAATTTGATTACAACGTTATAACTTCATGCTTAATTCATTTGGGGCAATTTAAATTTAATTACTCATGTACACATTATTTTTATTATAAAATTATTAGATTGATGTGAACCCTACCTCTCCGTTAGGGGTGTCAGTTCCGTTTGTAAACCTAAAATTTATTTCAATTTCCTAAAAATCAATTGGATTGAGAATTGGAAATCGATCGAGTTAATCCGAACTAAATATCAAACCTGATCCAGTTACATCTAAATATTAAAAAATAAAAAAAAATTAATAAAAAAATAAAAACTCAATTTCCTCGAATTTCAATCCAACCTGAATTTTGACCCAAACTTATAACTCAAACTTGGATTAAAATAATTTTTGAACCTATTTAGGTTGACTTCTTAAACCGATCGGGTTGCAACCCAAACTGAAACCCTTAAATACCAAATCGAAACTTGGGACATCCACCCCTACTCTCCCTGTCATTAACCATGATAATAGAGGTGAAGTGATCAAGTACTCATGTATTGAGATTTATTGGAGTAGATTTGATTGACTTTAAGCTAATTAGATACTCTCATATTGTACATTAATAATTTTTTTTAAAGAAAAAGTGCAACTATTAGGTTGGATGTAACACCCGATATTATGGAGTAGATAATTGTTAGACTTTAAAATTATTAAAAAAAAAAATTTGGTGAGAAACTGTTGTGATTCCTTAATCTTCAATTTAGTGTTTAAGGGGTTAAATTTGCATTAATATGATGGCGTAACAAGTCAGGTGGTATGAAACAGATGGAAAGGAGACATCGATTGTTATATGCGATGCTCTAAATACGATCAATCTTTAAGCTTCTGAAGGGATCTTTGGGAGAGAAAGTATAAGCCTATAAGACTAAAAGAGTAAAGTGAAGTGGGAATCAATGAAGGTAACCTAAGACATCCTGGGTTTCAGAAGAGATATTCCTCTTTTAGTTTTCTCAAGTCAAATATGAACTGATTTGAGAGGCTTCCATCATATTTTCTCCAACTCAGCAATAAAAAACAACAGGATTGCTCCAGATCAATGACGGTCCTCATCCTAAAAACAAATCCGTTAATGTTTTTAGTCTTATAAAAAATGGGCCAAACATTTAGTTTTAGGGTTTAAGACGACTCGAATTCATATTTTTTACTCTTATATCATTATATGATAGTGTATATATTTTTGTATTTCATTATTTTTATAATATTCATAATCTAATGCTTATATATTGAAAGTTAGCTGGGAATCATCGGTAAGCATTTGCACGGATTTTTATTTTTATTTTTTCAGTGCTTGTCTTCCCAAATAATAAGGCCACACACATCCACGAATGCAAACACTTTTGTTAATTTCACATCTGTGTGAGTGAGCATGGCATAAAGTTGATTTCACGTTGGCCTAGCTCGCTTTATTTCTCCATCTTTCTTTGTTTTGACTTTAGGGTTCATGCATGTTTATTTTATCACGTGGTTGACAGAACAAATTAAATGATAACGTTGGATCTCATCCATCAATATTCAATCCCCATCACACTTAAATATGCATAACAGCCAAAGATTTTGATCTTCAACTAGATTTGCAGTTTACAGCTCAATCTTAGTTAATATGGAAAGCTGCATAACGAGCGATATTTTCAATTATGTCCAACGAAAGTCGTAGTTTATGATAAGCATACGATCTTGCCATGTATTTATTGAAGGCAATGTTGAAAATTACAGATACTGTAGAGTTATGCTCCATATATTATTAGCAGGCCAGCTCGAGAGTAATCGCACGTGTCAAAATTTGTTTACCCAAGTGTCAGTGTCGTCGGCGAATCTATATATCGTTTCCCTGTATATAAATATCTTTTATCTGTTCATGAGACATGACTCATGGCTCCACTCACAACACTGTTTCAGTTGTCCTGTCGGGAAATGGTAAGGGAATAATCTTACAGCGATTGAGAATTGGTATCGGTTATATGTATTGCTTGAGGTAATTCTCTAATTTTTGGTTAATTTGTGAGTATGAATTACTCTTCTGAATTTTTATTTTTTAAAAAATAATAATTAGTTTAGTTGATGTTAGAAGAATTTTTTAAAAGAAATACTATCTTATGAAGACTATATGTGGATGGTTCAGGCGGTTGTTGGCAGGTCGAACCTCATAGGTAGCATTATTTACGTTAACTAACAACAGCGTAAGTGTGGTAACTTTGTCTCTCACTCTATTATAATGTGAGACGTTATTTTTAGATTCAATTAGTCAATAAATTTTTATTATTTTAGAACTTTTTATTTTAATTAGATTAATTATAGTATGTGTTTTAGTCTTTTATTTTTATTTTTATTTTTATTTTTATTATAATTGTAATTTAATTTTTTTTCAATTAACTTAGGAAAGTATGTTTACTCTATCATAAATAGAGAGGTCTTATTATTATTTTCATAACTTTATATTCAATTAGTCAATAAATCTCTTCTTTTATATTTTCCTCTTGGATTATATATAAAAAATCTCTCTTGTAGAGTTGTTTAGATTATAGCGTTATCTAATCTAGTTTTAAGCGTTATTAAAAATCTCATTGAGTTATTTGAATTAAAACATAATCTAATCACGCTTTGATTAGAACTTAATCTAATCATGTGGGTTTAGTTCAGTATTAAAATGATATCTAGAGTTCCTTACCCAATTAATTCTGCTTCCACTGCACCCACTTCATTATATTTTTATTTTATTTCTAACATATCGCACATTAGATGTATCAATTTTATTATAAATTTGAGTGATAATATAATTACAAAGTTGATCATATTAAAAAAAATTGTTTAAAATTAATGATGTGGCGCTTATCGTGTCATTATTTGAAATACAAATTAACTTTATTTCCAATACAAATTAACTTTGTTTCCACAACTTTTTCCACTCGAATTTACTGGATCCTTTGGATAGTGCAAGACACAAGTTGTTTCAAGTGAAGTGAAAGGTTGGGCACAAGTCACATGAGCATGATCCCACCGAAGCAACAATAATGATATTTCCTTTAGTTAGTCATCTTTTTTGGATTCATTTATGCATAGTCCTAACATGCACCTAATGGGGCAACAAAAATTGCATTCCATCAATCAAAGTCAGGATATGACATTTGCATCGTTTGAAATTTCATGAACATTACCCTTTAATTTCTTCGTGCACGTAGTCCAACTGTGACGGCTGCCTTTTGTTTAGACAACATCAAATTATTGGTGGCGTTCGGGAAGGGGAAGAAAGAAAAAGAAAAGAAAGAAAGAAACAAAAAGAAAAGCTTCAAAATATTGGTGCGGAATTGCGAGACATGAAGATTTTTCTGCCAATACGTACATCGTTGTCCAAGTGGCGCTGGGCATTCTGAGAGTGATGGCAGCCTGTGTAGCTCACGGCAAAAGTTTCTTGAGTGAGTAATAAATTAACAATTTTATTTCAAATAATAATAAAATAGCCATGTATTTTTGGAATATGCACATGAATTCTCTACTATAGATAGAGATGACCTCGTTTGATGCAGAGCATTGCTAGCTTATTTTTAATGGGCTGTATTTAAGCGGTTTCATGTCGCATTAAATATTCAAACACATTGCTTAATTATTATTATTATTATTATCTATAGTTATTATCTGAATCCGAACCAAATCGACACATTTAGTTCTTTTTTTTATAATTTAGAATAAAGAGCTCTTAAAAAATATAATGCAGAATGAAAGAAAATCTTAATATTCTTTATTTTCGACATTATTATCTCAATATATGCGTACTTGTAGTTGTTTTTGCGTTTTTATTTGATGCATTTGTCTTTGTAATTTCTTGAGTATTAATGGTATTTTCACCTAATCCACATAATTAAAATCAATTCCACATAATCGTCCCTAACTTTTGCAACATCCGTCTGCATGTTAAAATTTAGAAGAACAAAGTATCAATTATTTAGGCCTAGGCACCAATGTCTTGGATTAATAATAATAAACTAAAGAATATGTTAAAATCTTAAGAGAAGATCATAGAAAGAAAGTTATATGATGTTTGATGCAAATCATGATGATCATGTTTGGAATCTTGAATAATTACTTGGTGCCACGGATGAAATTAATATTTTAATTGTTTACACCTTTTTGAAATCCAAAGTAAGATAAATAAACATTACAAATTCTTGTACAAATTAATATTGTAAATCATGATAGATGGAGTGAAAGCGTCGCATAGCTTATGTTATTTATTTTATAAATAATTTGTTTTTTCATTTAATATTTTTAATCTATCGTGAAAACTAACTATGAGGACATTTTATCGTGACTCACGTGGTTTCAGTAGGAACCCTCGGTAGTCCATCGTTATCGACTTTGTATTGTCTAATTTGCCATAGCATTTGATAAGCTTTGACAAATATCTGTGACACCACCTCATATTTAATTAATTTTAATTAGATGATATGACCTCCCCGTCCACATTATAATTTTTTTATTTATTCATCTTTAATTCAACCATCAAGACAGCTCAGAATTTGTAGTTGCTTGTTCCAAAATTTTGTTAAATTCTTTTTTTTTTTAGTCTGCAAAAAAATATGAACAAGTGGCTTCATATTGATATATATTGAAGGATAAAAAATCCTTAAATACTCTGGTATATAATATAAACATAAATGATGTAACGGTTTGGATTATGCTTATATTCTTCTGAAAGTATAAAATTCCTTCTCGTCTTGTTTATGCGATAGATATTTCAATGATCTTGGTAGTTTTGTGTATAGTGAACTCTAATAAATCTGGGTTTTGGTTTTTTATCTTTTGTCTTCAAAAGTTTTTTCCCAATCTTTTAGTCTGCATTTATAGAACGGAAAGAGCAGACTGACAGAAAATTTGATTTTAGATCAAAATCTCCATCATTTCTTCTTTTTACTATATTCTATACCGTTAAATTTTATATCTTTTTTTTTTTTTAGCTATATTCAAGTTTTTGACATTTGATCGATATTGTTAGTAATCTTGTGCCACTTATCATTATATTTCCGAATTATATTAACAACCTTTTTCGAGTTTTACGTAATTCATCATGTAATTCTTTATGCAATCACATGTTGGTTTTACTTTAATTTATATTTAAATTAACTTCACTTATCCTACAATATATTTTGTAATAGTTTTAGACAGGTGGTATGAGGTGTAAGTGACAATATATTTTGGCATTACATATATAAATTGCATTGACTACTACTATATAATTATTTTTTTAATAAATTAATAAAGGAAAGACATCAAAGTTGCTAATTAGTTTAATAAACAAAGGTGGTCACAGCTAGCCCAGCTTAATTTATTGTATTTTGCATACATCAGTCAAGATTTAATTGTAAAAAAAATAATACACACGTCCACTTGTAGTCTGTTTCTTCCAGAAGTCTCTTAATTAAAATAAATTTAGTGATTTATTACAGACATTAAGATTAATATCTATTTGAGTAATGTTAAAACAATAAAAATAAATAAATCTATTTGATTTTTCATAATTTTTTTTTTTTGGGGTTCGATTTTAAATGCTATTGTACAAGGCAATTGATAGGCAAGATTATTTATGGACCACGTTCTTTTATATAATTGTCAATTTAAGCTAAAACAATAAATAAAATTGGAGCCACCGTGAAATCTGACTAATCCAAGAGTCAGTCCTTATCCATTGCAACGTTCTTAGCTTGTGATGCAGAATTTGTTATATTTTAGAACAGGATAATCTTCAAATCATCTCCCTCATAAATTGATGTGAGATAACATATTTGGATCTGTTCTCACCATAATTGAATAACACATCCTAAATTTAACACATTCCATTTACTTCAGCACTTGCTACTACTAATCCCTGTGCTATTTATTGCTAAGAAGGTCACATTATCCTTCAACGATTAAAGGGGACGGAATACGTTAAATTTTGGCCGCATATTGATGCTTTCAATTGTTGTGGAAAAAACTGAAGTATGTCATTTATGAAGGGGTAATATAAAAATTGTCCAATTGTTTTTGGTAAAACTTCAATTATCTATTCCGCTTGCTGGGAAATTGTGTTGAAATTTTAATTATAGGGAAAAGGACATTCAACCCCCCAACGTTTAGAAAAATGGGACAAAAACCCCCTCAACGTTTCAAAAAAGACTTATAACTTTCTTTCCGTTAACAAACACCGTTTGTTTTAACAGTAAATTTATTTTTAATTTTTAATTACAATTATACCCTTATAATAAATATAAATTAATATATTGATTTGAGACATGTCACAATTAATAATTTTTTTAAAACTAAAAATTAAGATACAATTACATTTTTGCCTAAATTATTTGCTATAAATTATACCTTTCTAATGATCAAACCTTTCATATGTGATTAATACTAATAAAATGAAATTTGATTAAACCCTTTTTCTTTGAGGAATCAAAACCATTACACTAGATTGACTTGACGGCGACACTTATAGTGAGAGATAAAGTTCAACCTGTTCTTTGGAAGAAGTTTTGGTTAGTATCTATGTTCATCGTACTGCAGTTGCTAATTTTCTTTTTTTATCTTTTTGTAATTTTTTATTATAAAAATAAATATAAATGATTTCATTATCATGAAAAGAATCTATGTTCAAACATTGAATCAGAATTAGACGGCTTTTTTTTGGACTTCTTGGTGTATAAGTTTTGGATTTTTGGGGTTTTGGGTATGTAGGTGGCTGGGTTGTTTCTTGTTTGTCCTGATACTTCGTTTTGGTGTTGAAAATTAATGATTTTTTTATTAGTTTATTTTGGTTTGAGATGAGTGCTAGTGAATTAGTTAATATTTATTGTACATTTGATTAAGGAATCGAGAGTTTTTTTTTTTAAACCATACTTTATTGATTTGGTCAAAACTTAAAAGAACGATTCCAACCCACGCTAGCTAGATGACAGTTGTTAATTGTGTTATATCTCAAATTAATATATTAATTTATTTATTATAAGGGTATAATAATAATTAAAAATTAAAAATAAATTTATTGTTAAAACAAACGGTGTTTGTTAACAAAAAATGAGGTTATAAGTCATTTTTGAAACGTTGAGGGATTTTTTGTTCATTTTCTTAAACGTTGGGGGGTTGAATGTCCTTTTCCCTTAATTATATGATCCTCACCTATAAAGCTCAAGTCAAGCTACCAGGATTATAGTATTTATTTTTAGGGTAAATTTTTTTTTTGTGCTGCTAGAATGACAATTTTTAATTTAATCTCTTCTCTTTTAAAAGTGTGAAAATTTTAATTTAACCTTATTTTCATTTAGAAGATTAGGGGAAATGGTGGGCATGCTAATGAATCTTTTTGTTGTCTTCTTATCTATAAATGGGGTAAATTTATGTTTTTAAACTCTTGAAAGGTGTAAATTAAAGATTGCCATTTTAAATAGCGGTAAATTGAAGACCCATATTTTTATATTCGCTTGCTACCTAAATATTGTTACTAAGTTCAAAAGCTTGGCTCACAATCTATGCACTTTATGGTGGACATAAGCCACTGTGACTGGGGAATCATTATGGATTGTGATTTTGAAATTACAAATACATCTAAGTAAGACTTAATTTACATTGCACCGTCTCTTTTACTAAACCTACTTGGGAAACTTTAACCCATAAAAAAATACCTTATGAAACGGGTTAATCACCACAAGAATTTAGGTCTTTAGTGATGAAATTTTTTAAATCATCTTAAGTATGTTTTAGTGACGAAAAACTCATTTTATCGCCAAATATGTAATAGAAAAGTGAGCAATGCTGACAAAAGTTTTGCGTCACCAAATATACAAACAACGACGATATACTAAGCTCGTTGCTAAAAATATTTAGTTTAAATCTTAAATTAATGCCAAAATTTTAGGCCCTTTATAACGAAATTTATATTTTATCTTTAAAAATACACATTTACCAATGAAATTATAAATTCATCGTTAAAAATATTCCTTTAAAAATTTGACATAAAGTCAAAACTCCAGACCTTTAGCAATGAGGTTTACATTTCGTCGCTAAATGTGTATTTTAGCGATAGACTTATAGTTGCATCACTAAAAATATTTGTTTAAAGACTTAAAAACTACCAAAATTTTAGACCTTTTTGTTAATTTTAATTTTGTTACTAAATGGGTATTTTTAGCTGCGAAAATATAATTTCGTCGCCGAAAATATTCGATTTAAATCTTAAATTAATGTCAAAATTTTATACCTTTTGCAATGAAACTTAAATTTTGTCACTGAATGTGCATTTTTAATGATAAAATTTAGATTTCATCCCTAAATGTGTATTTTCAGTGACAAAACTTACGATTTCATTGCTAAAATTATTCGTTTAAAATCCTAAAGAGCAACCAAAATTTTAGACCTTTTTGTAACAAAATTTAAATTTCATTATTAAATGGGTATTTTTAGTGACAAAAATATTATTTAATTGCTGAAAATGTTCGTTTAAAAATTTAAAGCAGTTAAGAGTGCATTTGGTATTGTTTTTCACATGATTTTTTGTATTTTGTTTTATAAACTATAAATAATTAATTTTTAGTGAAATAAAAATATGTTTGATTGATTGTCTTTAAAATAGTGTTTGAAAATGAAAAAGTGAACATATGTTTATTTGTTTGTCTGGAAAAAATGAAAATATTGGATGAAAGTAAAGCAAAAAAATGTATTATAATGAAAAAAATTTAATAAACAAAGTTTTTTTAATCATTATATATTTTATTAGTTTTTTTAATCATTATATATTTTATTATTTTTTATTGTAAATTTTTTATTTTATAAAAATGAGATAAAATATTTTTTTAGAGAATATTAAAGATCTTTAAAAGGTATTAAAATAATACATTACCATTGTAGGAAAAAATTAAAAAGATTAAATAAAAAAATTGTAGTATAACTTAAAATCAGTAACCAGCCAACATGATAAGTGATAGATTTTTTATTTTCTTATTACGCAAGTAAGATTAGGGGACCCATTTGAAAAATGAAAATTAAAAAAAAAATCAATTTCTTGTTCTCCATTATGCTTCTAGAAATTTAGAGAATGAGAACAAATCATTCTCTATTAGAATTAAATATTATTTAAAAATAACTGAACCAAATAAATTTTAGACTTCTTCATTCTTGAAAAATGAAAAAGAACAAACAAAAACAATGCCAGACGCATCCTAATTTTCTGCCAAAATTTTAAACCTTTAAAGACGATTTTCATTTCGTCATTAAACAAGTGAAAATTTCAAAATTAAAGGCAGATTATTTTTTGCCGGAATTAAGTTTTATTGGTAAACTTTAAATTTCGTTGCTAAAAATTATGGTTTGCTATTTATATATCATTTACTTCATTTTTTTCATTCTTTCTATAACTTTTATTTTCTCATCTCTAATATGTAATTCTTATTCTTTAATTCAATCTCTACTTTGTTTCTCTCATCTCTAATATACAATTCTTATTCTTAATTTAATCTCTACTTCTTTTCTCTTTTATTTTTAACATAATGTTATTTTATTTTTATTTTTTGGTTTTACTTATCTTATTTATTACAACTTATATTATTACTATGTTTAGAAGTTAACTAATTATTATTTGTAGGAAATATTGAAGATCACTTACGCCAAGATGAAGAAAAATCAAGAAATTTATATTCATTTATAAAAATTCTTTCAAAAGAATAAATATTACATTTTGTAATTTTTTTTAATATTTTTCATAAATGCTAATAATTCTTTTTTAATTAGTTTAATGGTGAAAATGATAATAACTCTCTTTGTCATAATGGTGTTAGTTATCATTGTAATTTAGTGATAAAAATAATAATATTTTAACAAAATAATTCATTGTTAAAAAACATATTCAGAGCACAAAATACTCCTTTTGCTACGAATTTATTGACAAGATTTTGTCACCTTTATCATTTTTACAATGAAACTAAATTTATAGCGACGAAATTTGAAAATCATCACTAAAAACCCAACGTGACACTCCTATTGCAACGAAAAGACGACAAAAAAATGATACATAAATAAATAAGATAAGTAAAAGCAAAAAATAAGATAATAATTGACTTTTGATTTTTGATTTTGCCATTAATAAATAATATAATTTCATGTTAGCATGCGATGAATGATACATACATCAAGTTCTACATATAAACTTTATATCTAAAGTTTGTATGGAATCATATAATTACTCAAAAGCTTATTGCGCGTGAAGTCAACAAGCGTAACATGATTTATATATCTAAGTGGTACATATAGATATAAAATAAGGATAGAGTGAGAGATAGAGTTACCGCACCTAACTTATTGTCAGCCATTTGAGCCTATGGTGTTTAACTTGACAATGTAGGCCTCAACCACCCACATATTAATATCTCATTCTTGAGACCATGGTGCACCACGCATAAATATCAATTAGATCGAATTTTTTGGAAACGCATAAGCCTAATTCGTAATAAAAAATTAAAAATTCTCTAAGTATTGATAAGTTATATTATAACTTACATCACAACAATAGCGATGCCCAATAATCCAAAACTAATTTTTGGTTGACGTAAGTTAAGGAGTTAAAATAAGTGGATTTTATTAGTTGCCATTTTTAGATTGATTATAGGTGTTGTCAAAGTTACTTTATAATGTAACTTACATCACACTTAGGAGTAAAAATTTTCAGTTTTGGTTCAGGTTATAGTCCGTTCGGGTTTGAGAATTCAACCCAAACGAGTTGAAAAATTATTTTGGTTTGTATCGATTTTCAACACTAACAAAATGAAAGTTGCAAGCTGCAACAAGCTAACGATTGATTACTAATTGCGACCGACTACTGACGACTACAAAAGAGTGACGAGTGCTAATGAGTGTTGACAAGTGCTAACGACCAACTAGTGCAATGGAGTGCTGGTAAGAAGAGTGACAATGTATGGTGGCGAGCTCAGTAGCTGATGGGTTTTGGCTATTAGTGAGTGAGATAAAGGCTTAGGGTTAGAGTTAGGGTTTCTAACTTTTTTTTTAAGGTGAGGATTAAATGGAATTGATCAATGGGGAATTGGAGATCGGTTATTAGATTAACTGATTTATATATATTTTTTTAAATGTTACCTAGTCAGTTTGATATTCAATTTAGTTGTAACCCAAACTGAATTTAGATCCAATCGATTTTAAGAGTTGAATAAAATTGAACCGAAAATCAAAATTAATTTCATATTCGATACACCGGCAGTGCCCAATAGCCCAAAAATAATATCTAACCAAACCATACTTTATTTGTTTTTGGTAAGCAACCAAACCATACTTGATTTTGTGGATACAAGGTTCTTATAATGTACTTTTAAGTTACATTAATATATAGTATACGTCTCACAGATAGTCATGTCTAATAACCCAAAAATAACTATCCAACCAAATCATAATTGAGTTTGTGGATACCGCTTATGGATTGACTAAGTTACATGATAATGTAACTAAGTCTTGTATCGGTTTGGTTTAGAATGTATCATGAATACTAACTACACTCTTTTCTTGCGTTATAAGTTTTTGAGGATGAAAATGATTGTGGTTATTATAAGCTTGAGCATCAATGAAGAGCCCTTGTGTTAAACTTACTATTGTTATTCTTATTTTGTAATTAATTATAAGCACGACGATAAAAACGATTATAAATTGAATGAAGATTCAGGTGCTCCCACTGCGGGCTACGGCTGCAAATCAACGAGGCTATGCGCGTTAGATACTTAGATACAATTTTTATTTATTTATTTTAATTTACTCCAATCCTTTAAATACACTCATAATATATGTAACTAAATTATGTTACACAAATATACCCGTAAAAAGATAAAAATATCTTAAATATAAAAAATACGGACCAGGATCCGGTGCTCAGCTGAGCTTGTGCTGAGCATCAAATCAATGGTCAGTAATTATTTGGGACCCACATGAGATAATTACTTACCATTGATTCAGTGCTCAGCACAAGCTCAGCTGAGCACCGGATCCGTTTCTAAAAAATACGGTCAATAAATATTTGATTTTAAATAAAATTATTTTTGTATCTAGAAAGGATCTGAGTTGTAAAAAGAGAATTTCGACAAATTATTCCATTGTATTTACCAAAAAAGGGAAAATAAATGGTACGCATAAAGGGGTGTACACGGCAGATACGGTGGGGACAGCGGTGACGACTGAACAAGAAAGATCAAAAGTCAAAAGCAAATGGGGAAAAAAAAAGCGAGCGGCAGTTGCCGCGTAACCGCGTTAGCTTGGGCTATTAATACAATCTTACTGTAATTTTTTATCTACCAAACGTGGATTTATAAAAATTTAATACAAGGAGGAGTTTTAATCCAACAACCAAACGAGCCCCGAAAGCAAAAGCCAAACACGGTGCCGTTATAAATAGACCAAAGCCAAAATCGATTTTAACGTTGAATTCTAATAATAGCTCTGAATACAAACAAACAGCAGAAAACTCTATCTCATATGTACAAACCACAAGAAGAAGAAGAAGAAGAAGTTATACAGACAAGCTTTCGGCTATCAGGTGAGTTCTTTCTTTACTTTTGGCACACCGTTGTAGTGCTTAATGTTGATCATATTTCTTTCCCTTTCTTGCATTGTCTTCTTTGCCGTTGAGTTAGCATTTGTGTTGCTGATGAAAGTGAGTTTTTTTTTTCTTTTTTAAATCTTGCCAACTATGAAAGTTTATTGTTTTTGCCTTTTCCTTTACGTGGGGTCGCGTCAAATTTTCTTTTTTGATGACTGAGAAAGTTTGGGGAAAGAAAGGAGACGTTTTTGCATCTCAAGAACTCAAAATTCTAAGTTTTTAATAGAAAGGGTTGGTATTTTCTTGGTAACCAAACTGGGGAGATGGGTTTTTATGTTTCTGTATACTTTCAAAGGTCAGAAATATTTCATTTCTATCCTATCTCTAATATTTTGATAATGAGTGATTGCTGTTGTTAATGATGAAATTTTAGTTGACTACAAATAACAATGTTTAACAGATATCTTGTTGAATTTGTATTTAAAGCAATTTTTCTTGAGGATATGCATCAAATAGTTACATTTTGACCAAGGTTATGTGTAATTGTGTTTGGTTGGTGAGAAACCAAGGGCAAGGGGAAAGAAAATAGAAATGCGCTGCTGTGTCAATAAATGTGACTAGATCATTTTGACTAAGCCATACAGTTGTCATAGGTCTGTGGTCCACCCAAAAATGTAATTTTGTGCTGGAAAAAGTTTGTTGATGTTAATGTCTTAGAAGCCATCTTTATTGGATTGACCTTTGACAATCTTGGTTTGGCCCTTTCTGGATTACGGTATCATCACTCGATTTTGGTGGTATAAGCTTCAAATTTTTATGACGTAAGAAAGGATCCTTAAACTTTACCACTTGTGTTATTAAATTACAGGATGGACTCAAATTTGGTCTCTATTAAATTGATCTTTTCATTGTTAAGTTTTTTTTTTTTTTTAAAAATTTTGTGGTTGGGGGTTGATGGAATTTTTTATTGCAATTGATTGGATCTTGAGCTTGACTGGCAGCTTCAGCCCTTGAGTATCAAATATTTTTTGGATTAATCACTGATGGTCGATCTGCTTGCATAAGGCTTTGTTGGTATTAGGGTTTTAATTATTTTCAAATTCTTCAATGTTGGAACTTTCTGCATTTTCCACCACTTCTTTGTATTTATGCCTTTGAATACGAAACACAACTTTCAAGTTGCTGATTAATTTGTTGGATGGTCCTACTGGATGTGTGGTGTAACTGGAGGCCCAAGGCCATAGTTGATTAATTGCAAGTGGTTTTAAGCATAATCTCCACGAAGTGATAACAAATTCTAGTTCCAATTTGAGCTAATTGTAAAAAAGAATGAATTCCACATAATAATAAGTTTTCTAGATTCTGTCATAAGTAACTTGCCTTCACATAGTAATAATTATTTGCATATTACAAAAATTTTTGCATATTACAAAAATTTATACGTTACGTTAAAGGTTTAACATGAAATAAAATATTTCTTCTACAGTTGTTTGAGATAATGATTTATTCTTTAGAGTTATCACATTTTTTAACTTGTAGGTACATAATAACTCACTAATATGAACACTTTTTGAAACCAAAATATTTCTAACTTTTCAAATGTGTTTAGAGCTTAATGAAATTGACATGCTCTATTAATTAATAATTAATGTATTTACCTCTATATTACTTACACTAAAAATAACCAAGTCAAAATAATAATTTTTGAACTAAACCCTAAGTTCTAACCTCCTTATAATAATAAAATTAGTTGGTCCTAACAATATGAATATAGAGATGTTTTACTGTATATTGCACTCCCTTTCTTGGTGTCTTTTCTTCTTAAAATGAGTAATTTATTCACATGTCTATTTAGATGAGTGGATTAGTATAATTCAAGCAGGTTATTTCGGAAGGCTAACCGAGCCGTCTTCACATTATATTGTAGAAGTTTTGTTATCATCAGAACTGGATGTCCTATTGACCTTTAGAGTGTTTATGTGGGATGCAAATTGCTTGTGCTAGAGCTGAAATTCTGGATGCAATCGTTTCTTTACCTCTAATTAGTCTTTAGTTCTTGTATAGCTTTGACCAAAATAAAAAGGTTGTTCCCCAGCCTTGGCCCCTTCATCTCCATGCCGTGTGAATTGCAGCTACTGAGTGAACTAGTGTATATTTGTAAAAAGGTCATGAATTGCAGTTAGTCCATTGAAACATTATTGACATGTAGGACTGCATGATCATACTAATCATTCATTTGCTAGTTTAATCATTCAAATATAGTCGATGCTTTTAGTCATCATTACTTATATATGTTTGTGTAGTTATTAGTCCTGGGCTTTATCCACTTGACTTCAATATACATTTGCTTTCTTGAATTCATTGATATATCATATGGGTAAGCAGTAGGTCTGAAATTATGTGTCATGTAACATTGAAGCATTTACCAAGATCATTCCCTACAACAATCAGGTTGATCTTGCCCATTGTGTTGCTTTGGTCTCAACGTTAAAAATTTTTATCAGACATCAAGGCAGCGGTCATGAATTAGCTCATCTACTACTTTCTTTAATAACATAAACACCAAACACTATTGTGGGATGTACATAAAATGCTTTTGTGATATTTTGAGAACCAGTTGTGTGAAGTAAACTATTGCCGACAGAGTATACATTTCTCTTTGATACTGGCAGGAGGAGCTTTTCAGGTACTGTTGATTGTCATAATGTTTTATCGTTGATTTATGCTCTCTTCTCATGGGTTGCGTCTTGACAAAGAAAACTAAACAAACACCAGGCTACGAGGAGCCTACTGTTCTTGCTGCTGAAACACCTTGTCAGTCATCATCCTGCTCCTGTACAATTCCTGCTACTATTTATACTTATTTTATCTGTGCTTAATCATTTATCTTGCATTTGTGTTGCTTATGGATCCATGTCACAATTTTCATTGTCTGTCTCTAGGAATCCATTGTTTTGTGCTTTTAAAGTGATAATAAGGAATTTATTTTCTGAAAGTTAGAATGGCATGGATCAAAACACCTGCACCTTGAAATAATTCTCTAAAAGTAAAATAGTGAATAGAATTTCTTGGATAATGGAATATGTTCAAGATTCGATTTTCCTGTGGGAAAATAACAAACTTAAAGTTTTCTAGAACATGTGACGTAATGGATGTTTGTGAGCATATTTATGGTTTTGCAGGCTCTGGAATGCCCTAATTGGGGATGATTGAGTTTATGAATGATGTGGATGTTTATTAGAAATAGTCCCAAAGTCATCAGCATCGTAGTTAATGTAGAACCTGGGTTAATAATATTTTAAGTAGTGAAACCTAATAGTGTTTAGCTTGTCCACTTTCAGTTGTTAGTATACTGCTAAAGATGAACCTGGACATCTATTGTTTAGAATCAGCTACGGATTTTTAATTACACTCATTATTGGAAATAACGTCATGTTTCTCATTTTTGCAGTTACTGTTTGTGAAGTAGAAGCCTTATATGAGCTTTTTAAGAAATTAAGCAGTTCAATTTTTGATGATGGGATTATTCACAAGGTATATTTCCTATTGTTGGTTTTGAACTGAAGTATAAATTCACCTCTGTTAGTTTTGATAGCTTGATGGTTATTGGACGCGACATGATTTTAACTTATTATAATGTAATATACAATTATTGTGACATTTTAATGAGTTCATCTTTTAAGACTAGCTAACTCTATGCTATTCTCGGAGCAGGAAGAATTCCAACTTGCCCTCTTTAGGAACAAAAATAAGAAGAATCTCTTCGCTGACAGAGTGAGTAGTGCTGGCTCCTAATATTGATTTTCATTTGCTGGCTTGGCAGGCATGCAATTAGATGTAATTTTGTCACTTTTCATGTTTCAGCCGGTTAGATGTATCGTATTGAGCTGATGACTTATAATCAGAACTCCAAAAGTAGTTGTAACCATAATGTGATGATTCTAAGTTGTTCCCTCTGTTATAAGATGTTATAAAATTCTAGTTCTATGACTTGAAGACCGTGTTGTAATTTTAGCATTATAAATGCTGCCATGTTCTTCCCTGGCGTTACTTCTGTTTCTAAGTTACTTGATTGTTTTGGCAATATTGTAGATTTTCGATCTTTTTGACTTGAAACGCAATGGGGTTATCGAGTTTGGGGAATTTGTTCGATCATTGGGTGTCTTCCATCCTCATGCACTTGTGGAGGACAAAATTGCTTGTAAGATCAATTTCTCTCAATAGAATCCTTACACATATTTCTGCTTATAATATTACCATGCTTTTGTTGCCACTGAGTGCATTATTATCTACTAAGTTGGCAAAAATCTTTTTCCAGTTGCTTTCAGATTGTATGATTTAAGACAAACTGGGTTTATTGAGCGGGAGGAGGTAAGTGTTGCAATTACTTTGATTATGTTTTTCTCCAGCATATTTCAAGATCTTTTATAATAGTTTGTTAGGGGTGCTCCAATGCATCTCGAAATGTGCATTCAGCAAAATATGCTTATAATTTGATAGCACCTGACAGTTAAAGGAGATGGTTTTGGCACTTCTGCATGAATCGGATCTTATACTTTCAGATGATGTGATCGAAACTATTGTGGATAAGGTGCAGATAACTCAAACTTATAAATTATGCTCTTTCGTGATTATTTGGCCCAAAATTTCTGAATTTTTTTGTGCATTACACAGAGCTTCAGTGATGCTGATACAAATGGTGATGGAAAAATTGACCCAGAAGAGTGGAAAGAGTTTGTGAAGAAGAATCCATCTCTGATAAAGAACATGACTCTTCCATATTTAAAGTGAGTATTACATCGATTGTGCATCTGTTCACTTATTAAAAATTAAAATTATACACTCTCCAGCACACTAGAAATCATAAGTTTGAACGTGAATAATTTCAAATGTGGTTTGGTGATTTACCAAATTCTTGTGACGGAATTTTATTGCTTTTAGGCCATTTCTTTGAAAACTTGCTTACCTAGGATTAATCTTAAGGAGCCATTTCTGTTTTACAGGGATATAACCTTGGCATTTCCCAGCTTTGTTTTAAGTTCTGAAGTTGAAGACTCAGAAATGTAGGCTCATAACAAATCTACCGGGCATCAACCTCCTTTCTCCTCGGTGGCATTATCAATGACATTGCTACAGGAGACCTTTGGCTTTCAACTTTGCTTGATTTTTTATACAGGGGCAACAGAAAATCCAGCTTAGAACTCAAGTTTACGGCGCCCTCAAGCATAACCAACTGGCAAGATGTGTTCGCCCAGCTGCCCTGTTTAGCAACCTTTATTCGTTCTCATAACAAGTGGCCGGTACAAATCAACTGGCAAGATTTGTTTAGGTTAATCTGGTCATAGCATGAGAAATTTCCATTTTGATAAGGTACCAAGAAGAGGTATATTTGTAGTTCAATCCTTGTTTGTTTAATAAATGGATTTTTTTTTTCTCCCTCTGTGATTTTGGGCAAACTATGCTGCTAGAAACAATTTTTGTATAGTTTGTTTTGGGGGAAACTCAAGTTGATTAGCTGCAGAAAAATGGGTGAGTGTTAGAAGAATAGCCCTTTGATAACGTGGCTTTCCGGAAAGGCATCCTAATCTTGAAAGATTGGCTTGGGTAATTTATAGGTGTAAGCATTCGCCTCCCATTATCATATATGCCTTTTTGATTCTTCAGTTTCAATGTCATTATCTTAAGGAATTCGATTACTTTGTTTTACTAAAAGTTGTACCCAAATCATGTTCCCGAAAAAACAATTGTTTATGTTCATAATTATCCAATTGGATTGGTGACAAAATGAGCCATGGACTGGAGCAAGCAAAGCAATCGTTCAAATTGAGAGGCCCAAGTTCGACAGTGAAGTTGTCATGTACGTGGCAGTCTCTGAGTGGTCAATTAGTTCCTGCTCGTGTGCACATTAAACAATAACACCTACACGATAGGATGATGACCCTGCCAAAGGCCCAAAAGCCATGTTACTCTCGTTGACACAAGAGATGCGTGACACGTGGCGTTCGGAGAGTGAATCAGCATAGCCAACAATGGTTGCCTCTCAGTGTCACCGAGCATTCTCTTCATTTGTCTTTACTTGTTTTATATATATATATTTCTCAATGATAAGAATGATTCTGCTAATTGAATTTTTTCTTTTATTTTCACATAAATAGTAAGTGAATTTTGCTACAAATTGACGCGTGTTCGAAACCCGCGCGCCTTTAGTGCGATTGAGCCATCGCGAACATAAAGAAATTGACTTGCAGGTTTTTTTTTTTTTTTAAATGAAAATGACCTGCAGTTGAAGAACTCTTACGATACCCATCATTGTTATTATTTTAATCATTTACGGGAAAATAGAGAACTTCATGTTTTAATATTTTATAAAAATTGTGTTTAAACATAAAAAGTGTTCGAACTTCAAAAAAAATTATAAATATTCTTTTTAGAAAAATTCTTTTGAAATGCATATTAAAAAAAGTTATTAAATATAATAATATTGTGGGTTAGTAAACTAATTCTTGATATTCGTAGAGGTGAAGTGAAATTCTTAAAATTGATTTGTTTTAATGTTAAAACTGTTGTGCGATCTACCGCAATTCTTTACTTGAGTTAGTGGACACTTATTTCATTCTTCAGTTCAAAAGTTTAAGTCTATTCATATATATATATATTATTTTATTTAGTTTTAGATTTATGTGTTAAACTTTAATACATAGAGATAATTCTAAAAAGATATTAGATCGAATTTCAAGTCTTCACATATATGAACCATATTTCTGAACTTGATTTTAACTTGGATACATTGAAGCAGATCTTAGCAAGCATTGGTTGAGTTTTAGGTCTTGATAGACATATTTGATGGTATTCAAACACTTTATAAAAATAATTTAAATACTTTATTAGAAATAAAATTAAATGAACCATAAATTTTATTTTCATATCATAAGCAGCCATCCAAATTGTTATTTACGAGAACCTTATTAAGTTATATTATGATGTAACTTACATCAATCAATAAGTTGTAATTAGTGACCTAAAAATAAAATAAACTAAATTACTTTTAGGTCACTAATTATCCTTTTTAAGTTAATGTAAATTATATTATAATGTAATTTAATAACACCATAATTACGAAGATAGGATGTGTGCAACATAATTTAGTAAACATTAATTGAGTGGTTGATAATTATCTAAGTGAATTAATTGTATTATCTCACCAATCACTCAATTAATGATACATCATTTGAGATAATTTTTTGAGATAAAAAATTTGAGATGTGTAGCATTACTCTAATAACAAAAAATAATGATATACATCCTAAATTTTTTATTCCAAAAGTATTCAAAATGATTGGATAGACTAAATACAATTCAAAGTATTATTGATCAGGTAAGAAACTAATTATAATTAATATTCCATTAAAAAAAATTATAATTAATATTAAAAAAAATAATAACCATAATTAAATGTGTAGGACAGATCAATCAATAAGTATCCAGGCCACGTGCACACCTGAACATAAGTGGAAACAACAATGATAGCCACACGCAAGATGACCCGATTAGCTGAGTAGGCAAGAGTAACATCAAGACATGTAGCACTCCAGCTTCACGCGAGTTACTCGCGCGTGCAACGATGACAGCCTCTACATTCAACAGATTATGTATAAAATGACGCAAACACAAGCCCCCAGTTTTCTTCCCATACTTTCCGGTTTCCACAGCAAAATAAACAACAAAAACAGAGTACTTCACTTCCATTAGATTCGATCCATAGAATCTGATTCCGATTCTGATTCTTAATACAGAAATAGATTATCCCAGGAATCCAAATCTATAAGCTGTATCAAATATGTATACTTTTTTAATTTAATTTTTTTTCTTAACTTTAGAGTTACCTAATCAAATTCTTGAGCAGGTGATATTCGAATCCACATACCCTTTATCAAGAAAAAAAAAAAACATATATAGAATTTCTATCTTTTTCAATCTGCTTTATTCGAAAGCTGAAATTTGTTTGAATTTGTTGCTCTGACAGGATCCAATGGATTTTGTTTTCAAGAACTTTGTCCAGGAACTGATTTCTGGAGTTAATTCTTAGCTGGTAATTAAATTTTTGTATTAGTTCTAGTGTTATTCATGGATAATTGTGACTTTGAAGTTAACTTTTGGAGTTTGCTGGCTGAGAAATTGTGGGAAAATGAAATAAAATGTATGTGTTAGAATGCAGCCTTATTTAGTATTGTATTAGATTCTTGATTTATGCACTATTAACTACACAAAATATAACATCTTTATTGGTTTGGTGTATGTATTTGTATTGGTTTATATGAGCAAATATATTTTTTCACTTTGCTGTTGTTGTGGCATGTATTAGGTTTGTATTGGGTTGTGATTTTGGTCAATACCAGTTAGTGGGTTCATCTGTAATGCAATCAGTTGATGAGAGTGAGGAAAAGAGGAGTTTGAAGCGATTAAGATCACCTTCTTCTTGCGATATGCCTTTGACGGACAACACCGCCCCACAAACTATTGATGACTGTGTTCTCTTCTCTCTCGAAGAGATAGTACAATCGCCATTGCCCGGATATGTCGCGCCAACTTCAATTGGTTTTAGTCCTGATGATAATCTAATAACTTACTTGTTAAGTCCAGATCACTCCTTGAGTAGGAAGGTCTTTTCTTTTGATCCCAAGACTTGCAAGCAAGAATTGGTTTTTAGCCCTCCAGATGGTGGGCTTGACGAGAATAATATATCACCAGAAGAGAAATTAAGGAGGGAAAGGTTAAGGGAGCGTGGGTTGGGAGTTACGCGATATGAATGGGTGAAGACCAGCTCGAAGAAGAAAATAATCATGGTTCCTTTGCCTGATGGGGTTAGTTCAAATCCATTATATTGTAATAATTGTTGAATCACTGCTTTACGACAGTCATTTTTTACATTACTATTTTAGTTTTGTAGAACCCTTTCATGAGGTAAATTTCTATATGTTAGCATTTAACTTCGAAATCAATTGTTTGCATCCCCCGTGTTATTGCCACAAATGTTATATGTTATCCAGTTACCATGATGATTCTGTTTCCTTTTTTTTTGCACAGATTTATTTTCAGGATCTTTCTTGTTCGAAACCAGAGCTGAAGCTATCAAGTTCATCGTGCTCACCAGTCATTGATCCACATCTGTCCTCAGATGGTACTATGATTGCTTTTGTTAGAGATTGTGAGTTGCATGTGCTGAATCTCTTGATCAATGAACAGAGACAGTTAACACACGGTGCTAACGGAAACACGGTGGTAAGTGCCAATTTATCAGTAATTGCAAGGGGGAATATCTGCGGTCTTAAAGAGATTAGAGGATAATCTCTATGTATGCATTTTAATAATTTGACCAATCTGTATTATCTCAATTAATCAGTTTTCCAAATTTTAAATCTGGCGGATTTTTATTGGCTGGTCCAAGTACAATGTGTGCTTCATACCCTTTAGTCTTTATTGAATAATTATAACACATAGCCATAAGAGCTAAGAAGAATACATTTCAAGCTTGAGTAGTTGGCCATGGCCTTCTAGTGGCTGCATTCTCCCAGAGTCTTCTGGAACTACGTAATCAACTTGTATTAAAACTTCAAATATGATTTTGATTAATTTAACCTATGTACCAAATTTATGCAAGATCAGGATAAAAGGTTGCCAAGTGCGAGTCACCAATTTGTTAAAGCTCTTGTGGCTTTATGTATTTCAAATCTTATAGCTCATGATTTTCTAAGGATGTCTATGCTATGACTTTTGGCGAATGAAATGAGTTAAAGTTCTCATATAATAATTATTTTATGATTCTGTTGTCTTGAATATGACTCTAGCGTTTCATGTGTTGCAGACTCATGGCCTTGCAGAGTATATAGCTCAGGTGATGATCTCTTCGAATCTCTTACCTAGTTACCTTCCATATATTTGTTCCTGGGCTCTAATTAGTTTTTATTTTAAAATTGATGCTATGACTTCCTGCTTGCAGATAGATTGCTGCTTTTAGGAAGATGAAAGCAATTAAAAATTATGATCAAGGGTGATTAATTGTTTCTCTTTGGTTGTGTATTAAGTACTAAGCTTTCTGAATTTTGCTGATTGCAGGAGGAAATGGATCGGAAGACTGGGTATTGGTGGTCACTTGACAGCAAGTTTATTGCCTTTACACAAGTTGATTCTTCTGAGATACCCCGTTTTAGAATTATGCACCAAGGTAAAAGTTCAGTTGGTTCAGAGGCACAGGAAGATCATGCTTATCCCTTCGCTGGAGCGTCAAATGTCAAAGTTCGCCTAGGTGTAGTCTCTGCTGCTGGAGGTCCTGTCAGTTGGATGGATCTTCAATGTGGGGGAACTGATCAAAATTATGACGAGGAATATTTGGCCAGAGTCAACTGGATGCATGGTAATATTCTAACAGCTCAGGTTTTGAATAGGTCTCAAACCAAGTTAAAGGTACTGAAGTTTGATATCAAGACAGGCCAAAGAAAAGTTATATTGGTGGAAGAACTTGATTCATGGGTTAATTTACATGACTGTTTCACACCTCTAGATAAAGGTGTCACAAAATATTCTGGAGGATTTATCTGGGCTAGTGAGAAAACTGGATTTAGACATCTTTATCTGCATGATATTAATGGCACTTGCTTAGGACCGATCACAGAAGGTGACTGGATGGTTGAGCAAATTGTTGGTGTTAACGAGGCTTCGGGGCAAGTGTATTTCACTGGAACTCTAGATGGACCTTTGGAGTCACACCTTTATTGTGCTAAACTATACCCAGACTGGAACCATACTTTAGAGGCCCCAGTGAAACTAACTAATGGGAAGGGAAAACACGTTGCTGTCCTTGATCATAATATGCGCAATTTTGTTGATTTTCATGATTCCCTTGATTCTCCCCCAAGGATTTTACTTTGCTCTTTGCAAGATGGAAGTCTAGTGCTGCCTCTGTATGAGCAGCCATTAACTGTTCCTAGAATAAAAAGGCTTCAACTTGAGCCTCCAGAGATAGTTCAGATACAGGCAAATGATGGGACTGTGCTCTATGGTGCTTTATATAAACCTGATGAATCAAGATATGGACCTCCGCCATACAAAACCTTGATAAGTGTTTATGGTGGTCCATGTGTTCAGCTTGTATGTGATTCTTGGATAAATACTGTTGACATGAGAGCACAATATCTACGAAGCAAAGGCATTTTGGTGTGGAAGGTTTGTGTTCCTCCCTAGACACCTTAAACAAAATACCGTTATCCACAATAATCAAGATTTCTTAGCCCATTTTCTGATTGCAAACCGTTTTGCTTGCTTCTTATTTACTCACTGATTTTAAATGAACAAATGTGAGAAAGCACCCTTTGCTACATGGAGCATTTGTGAACATGTCTAGTGAGGCTGCATGACTTTAGGTGTCAACTTAAGTCTTTTTCAGATACTGTCATACGTTTACGGCTGACTCATGAGACTTTTATTCGTCCTCTCTGTTTGTGTTGTTTGAATTTCATTTGCTGCACAAGTAAAATAGTTAAAAGTTATATTCACCAATTGAATATTTTTTGCTTTTTCTCACTGTTTGCAGCTAGATAACAGAGGAACTGCTCGACGTGGTTTGAAGTTTGAAGCCTCTATCAAACACAATTGTGGACGTATTGATGCTGAGGATCAGCTGACTGGAGCTGAATGGCTCATCAAACAAGGGCTGGCAAAAGTTGGCCATATTGGTTTGTATGGCTGGAGCTACGGTGGTTATCTCTCAGCAATTACTCTTGCTAGGTTTCCAGATGTCTTCCAGTGTGCTGTATCCGGTGCCCCTGTTACATCCTGGGATGGATACGACACATTTTACACCGAGAAGTACATGGGATTGCCTTCTGAGGATCCTGTTGGTTACGAGTACAGCTCTGTGATGCACCATGTTTACAAGATGAAAGGGAAGTTGTTACTGGTGCATGGCATGATTGACGAAAATGTGCATTTTAGGCACACGGCAAGGCTTATCAACGCACTTGTGGCAGCCAGAAAGCCTTATGAAATATTAATCTTCCCTGATGAACGGCACATGCCACGTCGTCATAGGGACAGAATTTATATGGAAGAGAGAATTTGGGAGTTCATAGAAAGGACTTTGTGAAATAATCTCTCTCTCTTTTTTTTTCTCCCTTGTTTAGGATGATGTTATTTTTTTTAGACTAGATAAGATTATTGGCCTCGGGTTTTCCTTCAAGTGAATTGATTCTTTTAACGTTTCCTCTTGCATTTATGAAATCTGGGATGTCAGCCTTGTCGTTTGAATGACTTCTTGATGATGCATCTTGCGTCGTGCGTGGGTATCAAATATAGCCTGTGAATTGTCATTTTGGACTGTGCTTCTGGTAAAGTATAGATCCTTTCCATTGTGCATATATAGCTCACAAAATTTATATGTAGTTTTGGGGTAAATAATGTTTTACAAAGTAAAATTGACGTAATATATTATGAATCATCAAATTATAAGTATCATATAGTTATGTCACATTAATTGATACAAGATTGTTTGTTCAAGCGTTTATGGTTTTAGAATTATTCTTTACAAGACTAACATGCGCACTTTTTTTTAATACTTGTCGTAATTTTATTGGATTGTGTACACACATTTTTTATGTACTATAATTTTTTTCGGCTTTTCTTATTCATTAAGTAAATAAAAAAAATACTATAAACTCTTTTCTTTTCAAATTTTTTTAGGATACAATTCATTATCACTATAAAGATTTGTATTCAATTTTTTAATAAAACAAAAGAAAATGCTATTTTGAAAAAAAAAATCAGTAGTGCTCAATTTAAAAACAAATAAATAAAATTAAAATTCCTTAAAAAACTTCTACGTAAGAAGACATAAATAGAACTTTTATAAAAGCGAACCTAGGGGAATAGGGATAGCCAAAAACAATCGGATCCGGCCTGGATTCGAACTATTCATACCAGATTTTATCCGCCCATATTAATAAAAATGTGAATTTTACTCGGAAGCACCACACAAAAAAATAATAAAAAAAAAATGATCCGATTTATTAAGTTAATTGTTTTGTTCATTTGTTGAACTAATTTTCAATTCGTTAATTATTTTGTTCACTTATCGAGATAATTTCCAGTATACTAAGGTAAAAATTCATCGTGCTAAAAATTGAAAATTAAAAAGTATTGGACATTGAGATTAAGATATCCTTTTCTAGATTTTTTACAGAATCCGGATCCGGGCTTTAAACCGGATGCGGTTAAGTAAAATTCAATCTGGAATCTGGATGCGGTTAACGGCCGTTACGTTCACTTGAAAACTCCGTTAATTGTCCTCCAAGCTTTGAGTCAAAGTATTGAAAGTCAATCTAATCCAGCACCATATATTTAATTCATGTAAGACCAACACGTTAACGCCGACAGTTACTAATATTCTCTCTCTCTCTCTCTCTCTCTCTACACAAAGCTGAAGTTTCTCGAGAAAATTTCTCATTTCTCGGAAACTTGGGAAGAAAGGCTCAGCGAAACTCTTGAAGCACACGCATATTCGTTTCGATGTTTCTCTTTTCGATCATTTAGTTTCAGTTCTTCATTTCAGCTCCTCCGAGGTATTTTCTTATTTTAATTTATTTTTAATATTTTATTGCCTTTGGATTTGATTGTAAAGATTCTACATTGTTCTAATCTGTTTGGTATATAGAATAATTAAGATTTTTTTATATATCTTTGTTGATCGCTTGAATCCGCTGTTATTTTTTATGATTTAATGGAAATAAGCTTAGATTTCGATTATTTGTTACTGCTGAGAAATTGTTAAATAAATTATTAATTACAAAAATCAGGATATTATGCTTTGAGAAGTCTCCCTAAATAAGTCACCCTAAATCGAGTCTTATTCAACAGTTTTGCTTGGTCAAATTACATGTTATCTTCTTTTATATTTAGAAATATAATTCATTTTACTCTACAAAAAAAAAAAAAACTTATTTTCACTTAAAAAAGAAGAGAATTGAATAGAAAATGAGCAGCTTTATTATTTTTTTTTCATCAAGCATTTAGTTTCTGAAAAGTTGGACATAGTGGTGTGTCTTGTTGTTTCTGATCTTCGAAATTTTTTGTTTATTGTAGGGATTTGGTCTTGAAGAGGCTACATAAACCCTAGCCTTTTGGGAGAAATTGTGCACAATATTGAACATGGAATGAAATCCTTTACCAGGATTTCAACAAGTGACACAAATCTTGTTACCGTGGAAGATTTCTTACATTGCTCTTGAGATTTCGTGTGTTTATGTTTAAATATGACTTCCGATTTCCTATAACATTTTAGGGTTTAGTTTTTTAGGTACAAATTTAGAGTTTTCACAGTTCATTGACTTAGGGTTTTGGATTTGACATTTTGGAAGCTGTTGAACTTCTGTGATTGGGATATAGGGAGGTTAGAAGTTCTATGCATTAGGTGGACAATAATATAATTTAGACAGGTTTTAGATCTTCAGGAGGAACAATGTCGATGGCCTGTGTAGCTCTCAGTCCAGTGCTTGAAGAGTCTTTGAATTTTCCTGGTAATTTCACCCATCGACCTGAGAAGCTTTCAAATGACTCGATCTGGATCTTTCTGAGTGTTGGTGGCTCTGTGATTCCCATGCGTGTCATGGAGTCAGATTCAATTGCCTCTGTGAAATTGAGGATTCAGAGTTATAATGGGTTTTTTGTGAAGAAGCAGAAACTGGTTTTTGAAGGACGAGAACTGGCTAGGAGCAATTCTCGTGTCAGGGACTATGGGCTCGCTGATGGTAATGTTTTGCATTTAGTGCTTAGACTTTCAGATCTCCAAGCTATCACTGTGACCACCGTATGTGGGAAGGTGTTTGAGTTTCATGTTGAGAGGGGTAGAAATGTTGGTTATGTGAAGCAGCAGATTGCGAAAAAAGGAAGAGAGTTTGTTGATCTTAAGAATCAAGAACTGATATGTGATGGTGAGGAACTTGAGGATCAGAGACTTATTACTGATATATGTAAAAGAAATGAAGCTGTGATTCATTTGCTTGTTCGAAAGTCTGCTAAAGTAAGGGCTAAACCTGCTCAGAAAGATTTTGAAGTCTCCATCGAGGCGACAGAGTTAAATGAAAAGGGGGCTGATGTTGTTGGAGAACACCAGTTCGAGACGCTATTCATGGGATATCAGATCAGAGAAAGGAAGCTGTTACAAAATGATTTACTTTTGGAACCTTTAATTGTTGAGTCCAATTTCAAACTGCCATTAATGATCAAAAGGCTAATTAGCTCTACTGTTGATGGGTTAGAGAGAGGTAACGAACCCATTCCCTCCTCTGAGGGATCAGGAGGGGCTTATTTTATGCAAGATTCATCTGGTCAGAAGTACATTTCTGTCTTTAAGCCAATGGATGAGGAGCCAATGTCTGTGAACAATCCACGAGGGTTGCCCATATCTGTAGATGGTGAAGGATTGAAGAAAGGCACACGAGCGGGAGAAGGAGCATTGAGGGAAGTTGCAGCATACATTTTGGATCATCCAAGGGATGCAACTTACTCTCTTCATGATGAGGAGAGGGGCTTTGCGGGGGTTCCCCCTACTGTGATGGTCAGGTGCTTGCACAAAGGATTCAATCATCCAAATGGCTACAAACATGATCTCGAGAATGTTAAGATTGGATCACTGCAGATGTTTGTGGAAAATGTTGGAAGCTGTGAGGAGATGGGCCCTCGTGCATTCCCAGTGGATGAGGTGCACAAGATCTCTGTTTTGGACATAAGGTTGGCAAATACAGATAGGCATGCTGGGAATATATTGGTTAGCAAAGATGAAGGAGGTCAGATCAAGCTTATTCCAATTGACCATGGTTACTGCTTGCCCTATAGTGTATGTCCTTTTTCTTTTCCTCTTTATCCATAATGCTTGATACTGTTTGAATTGTCTCTGCTCATTGTCATTACACTCTTTTTGGAATGACGTTTCATGGTATGAATTAGAGCTTTGTTAGTGTTTTCTGTTAAACGTCTTTGTGACGATTGCTATGGAACAACTTTGTTATCAACACTTTTGGAACCTTACTGTCAGTTTGACAAAGGCAAATGCATGATGCCTTAATGGTCAGACATTGTTTGTTATTTGTGTGAGTTATGCTGTTAATGTGCTGCACAAATAAATGAATAGACTTAGCCATAGAATTTCAAATTCTAAGCTCCATTTCTCCTGATATTCTGCCATAACACTTATCTTTGATCAGATGTCCTTAACACATCTAATGGCACAATTATGCTTGGTTTTTGAAGTTTATCTTAAAAACTTTTAAACTCTTGCCAATACATCAAGAAATTTATCCTTTTGACAAGCCATCCATATTGATCTGTTTGATTCTTTGACAACAAACTATCCTGTGCAGTGTAGGTATCACTTGATCTTGGATATTGGACTTCTCAGCCATTAATTCCATCATTTTCTGATCTTTGCTTCTTTTCACTGCAGTTTGAAGATTGCACATTCGACTGGCTCTACTGGCCACAAGCTCGTCAGCCTTACTCTCCTGAAACCATTAACTACATCAACGCACTGGATGCTGAAAAGGATATTGAACTTTTGAAGTTTCATGGTTGGGACATACCCCCTGAATGTGCCCGGGTTCTTCGTATTTCCACCATGCTCCTGAAGAAAGGTGTAGAGAGAGGACTCACTCCCTTTGACATTGGTTGCATCATGTGTAGGAAAACGCTGAAAGATGAGTCTGTGATTGAACAGATTGTCTGTGAAGCACAAGATGCTGTGCTCCCAGGAACAAGTGAGGATGGATTTCTTGAATCTGTGGCATCGATCATGGATCGTCATCTTGATGATCTAACTCCACAAGGTGGCCAAGTAGAGTGATTGCATAACATGTGCATATCTTGCACTTGGCCATTGATGATAGTTGGTATTCGGTAGTGCACATTCATCATTTGTCGGTCTTCAATTTCTATTTGGTTTCATATTTAGCTGAACTTGTTCAACATCACTTTGCCTAACCTTGTTCATATGCGGTACCCGCAGCTATCCCGTCCTTTAAGCACTGACCTACTATTGTTTCGTGGATATGCAAGTTATTTTCGGTGGCACTTAATTGTCTATAATTGTTCTCAGTACAACGGTTTTGTGAATATTGAAATGCATGTCTATTTGTAGCATTAAGATTAAAAAGATATTGCAGAATGTTGAAGCCTGGGGGAAATGAATGGTAATGTGTGACCAGTTGAACTTTTCATGAAACTGGTAATGTCCTTTATTTCAATTCAATGGTGAATGAATTGGAATCATTAAATACTATATTAGGTATATGATGAATGTCTCAAAATTTAATTAAAAAGTTAAAAGTTGAAATTTTGTAGTTAGTGAAATTTTACTTTGTTTTTTTTTTTTTTCTTTTTCATTAGGTACTGTTCTAAGTATGGGTTGGGTTTAAGGATATCAGAGGTTCGACTACTCTTCGTCCTCATTCTTGAGGTCGTCTGTTGGTGTGATGCTGTGATTGTGGAAATATAATTTTTCCTTGGATTTTTTTTTTTCGTGGGAAAAAATTTTGGTCGGACTTTAGATAAATTATATTAGTGCAAGGCTTGGCATACTTTTTCATACCTCCTACATTGGGAGTTGATTTTCAAGCTGGTTTCGAATGGACTATCTTAAGTCTTGTTGACTGGATTGTAATATCAATTAAGAATTATATTAAATAAAACTAAAAAATAAAGACACAAAAACTGGATTATTTCAAAAAAGAAAAAAAAATAACGGGTCTTCTTCTCAACATATTAATCAGAAATGTCAAGTTTGTTCCTTGTAGAAAAACATTTGGATTATTTTGTAAGAAATGATAACTAATAGAGGACATGGTATAAATACGTATGGTTTCCCACTAAAAACGGTAAAACTTACGTACTAAGCAACCATCTCATTTATCTTTCGCCACCAGCAATTACTTCAAGAAAGAACACGAAGTCAAGTCTTGTCCATCGTTGGATAAGCAGACCATTTTTCATCTGATTCTTGAACGGCAGATGATAACATTTGGTATTTCAGTAACTTGGAATCCCCTTCTATCATCTCGTTTACCTGAGCATAGGGGTTTCACCGCTACAATATTCAACTCATGATTGTTTTCAATGCCTTAAGATTGTTTTGTCCCTTTAAGCTTCCTTCGTAATTGATGGCATTTATAAACCCTCGGCTTGCATTGTCTCTGAAAGTAAAAAAAAAAGAGCTTTCTCTTTGCATTCTAAATGTTGTCTCAGTTGCCCACAATTTATTTTCCAAATGTTGGATGGCTAAAGAATGTTTTTCTCTTTGGTCTTAATTCTTTTGTTGATAGCATTCATATACTCTAGGCTGGCACTGAGGGAAAAGAAAAGAAGCCGTCACTTTGAAATGCATTTATTATTTTAGTGTCTTATGTCAGTAAGCTTCCTTGCACTCAGATGCCTTTTGAAGCTCATACCGGGGCAGGCTGGCAGCACTCGAATCTTTTACTGTTTTCAGCAACACCTTATGACATTGCATCAGATTACATCAATTTCTTCATATTTAGAAGCCATGAGCTATATTCATGCTCACCAACTATAACTCTTTTCTTCGTTCATCTCACAAGCAGCTTGCTTTTAGCGTATTTATTGTCTGAATAAAATTGTCTTAAAGCATTACACAATTTACAAATACAGCAGGATGCTCTGAGTCCCTCCGCAAACTGGCACTTTGCTTTGTTTAAAGAGTTTCTATAAAACTTCCCTTCTTGGAACTATTTTCCATGTTAGTACGCCTCTCTGCATATGCACCGCGATGTGAACCGAAATAATCTGTGCAAGCCTGATCTCATAATGCTCGAGTGTACGAAGTCATAACAAATCAATTTTCTACGAGTCCCAAATTGATGTCATAGAACTCAATGTGGCCTTGTATTTGTGCCCGATGCGGCGATGATGTATTATTGTCTATTTTGACCGTTTTAATACAATTTACTATTTTTTGGAAAAGAAATATACACAAATAAATAACTCCACCCATGAAACAAACGGATGGACATAGAGAAGATCAAGTTAGCTTTTGAAGGAGCAAGAAACACGTGACGCATTAAATGTCGACACGAGCAGCCCGGCAGCTTGAGTTGACAGGACAATTTTTCCATATTCCCATCCCACCATAGCTGGCATTGCCTATTTGTCTCTGGCTGCTCACTGCTGGCCATTTCCTGTGTGCCTAACTCTAATTCATAGGGAGGCCAAACTCGCACATTTTATTTGACCATTTAGCGCAAGAAAATACAAAACATGTACTAGCACTTATAAGTAGTTTGTTGGTCACTAAGGTTGAATATTTTGTCCATGAAATTGGATTTTATATAATGGGGTAAATGAATTGACTTGCTCCAAATTTTTGGTTTCTGTCATTTGCAAATCACTGAAGTAGAGGTACTCTAAGGCGGGGCATCTGAAATTTTCCTTTTTCCTGTTCGTAGTTTCACGTTTATGGGTGGATTGATTAATCCTATTAATTTATCGTCATGATATCGTAAACGAGGCAAACTTTTGATAAATTTGGAATGTCAATGTGAATATGAAATAGTGCTGTTAACAGGAAAAAAAACAAAAATGAAATCACTTCGTGAAAAACATGTGTAGCACCATTTCTTTTAACTCTTAGCCATTTTCAATCACGCACATATATAGAATAGAAAGCCATCGGCCTTTGCAATCTAATGATAGCTAGGCAGGTGCCCTACCAGTTTAAGTCCTTGTGGGGGCTCTCTTCTTTTTTATTAAATGTGGAAGAGGGGTCGATTTCTCCCCCATATATTAGTAGGAGTAAATTTTTGAGTTATGCTCAATAATAAACCTTTAGGCAGCAGTATTATAAATCTATGTATCTAGATTTTCAGTGGACACTTATTGTGCCACCGCTTGACAGCGTGTCACTGACTACACTCACTGCTCTACTGTGTGACTGTAACTTGCCGTCTTTATCGGTTGCCAAATCTTTGCACGTAAACTCTCAGACCGCTACAAAGCTCCTTATATCTTAGGTTCTCTGAGTTAATTCGTTCATTAGTCCATTTTACAGTGCATTCTCTCATGAGCTAAAGTCTTCTGACGATTGATGTAATTTTTTTGTCATACTTACAGATACATCCAAGTCTTCCAAACCATACAATAATTGTCCTTGTACGATGACTTGTCCTTGTACAGTGACTTGGGTATATAATTAAAAGCGTACCTGTGAACTTGGGTGTATAATTAAAAGCACACCCGTCAATTAGGTCAAAAAGAAAGGGGCATTTGAAGTATTTTTAAAACAGGTGGGCGGAATCGAGGGTGTTTGTTTGGCCTTTTGCTTTAATGTCCAACAAATTTAAAGAATACGCGGGTCCCCGTTCTAGTTGTCAGCATTTAGGGAGCTCAAATAACGCCACCGACACCGTTTCAATATTATTATATGCATTCACTCTGAGCCTACCATTCTATTTCATTGACGTAACACATTGTTTATACATTATTACGTACATCATCATTATCAATTTATCATCCATCCACACCTCCAATATTCGCCAACCATCCACCACCACCATGTACAGAGTTGCAACATCTAGAATGTCATTTTAAAGACCGTCACAAATATTATTATTACTTATTACAACATAAAGACGAAAAAAATGAAACCAGAAAATTATACAATTGCGAAAGAAATATTTAGAATTTAACCTCCCCGTGTGTGTGTGCTTTGCAGTAAGTAAAATTCCATTTGATCCTTCAACACTCATGAGACCCACCTATATATAATATAAGTATACGTACTAAAAGTTAAATTAAAATTCACTTTAAACCGAAAGCCCACCCAAGAAAGCCACCCCAGTCGACGGCAGCCACGACGACCCGTAGATAAACTGCGACACAGTGAATTTACTTGCCTCCGTCGCCGACGTTATAACCCGGTAACCCGGCCACCTCACCCGGTGACCCACGGCCGAACCCGGGCCGGAGTTCATGTACTCGCCGTAGTATAAAGTATCCAGTGCAAAGTCTCCATTCCATTCAAGCCAGCCTCTGGGTTGGATGTGGTCACCCATGTACGTTAGCATGTACACAACCCTCGAGTAGAGCTTCCACGGCCTGCCTAAGTACGTGGGGATGCTGCCTTTGGACGCCTGAAGATCGGGGGCGGCGTAGAGGCTGCAGTCGTGGATTGAGATGCCCGTGTTCTGATTAGGGTCTTTCCTGTTCTGCGCCGTGATGGTGTTCTTCTGATTGGCCATCGGCTTGCGAGCGTAGATGGCGCATTTCTGTAAGACCACGGCGGCGTTCCCGAAGATGAAGTCCACGGTGCCGTAGATGTCGCACTCGCGGTAGAACTGCCGGTTTGAGTGCACGTAGAGGGTGTCTTGGTAACCGATTACGTTGCAGCGGTACACCACCGCGTGGTCGGCGCCGACGCGGAGGGCCACCGCTTGGTGCTTCGCCGGTCCCGCAAAGTTCTCAAACGTCATGTCCCGAGCGATAAAGCCAGCTCCAGTCGCCGCTGCGAAATTATTATCGTTACACGTGTCATGTCATGATAATTTGGTTGATTATGCACGATGCACAAATTAAAATTGATAGCTATTTTTTATTTTTTATTTTAATTATAGTTAATAATACGGCAAAGGATTCAAGTGATAAGCGTGACCCACCGTCCAATAATGTGACGCTGTTCTCTTTCTTTAATTTGTAGCCATCGATGAGTTTAAGACAATATTATCCAATACTTTAGTAGGAAATGACTCAATAAACTTTCCCAGTGAGCATGATAGACGATAAAAAGGGTGCACGGAAAATGACTCGGTGGCGACGTTCTGAATTTGTTTACGGATAATTACGTGGCTTCTCACGATCTCTCTCATCTTTTTCAGGAATTTTCTACTTTGATTTCAATCTTCTTTGGATGCTTATGCTTTCATGCCCCGTTACCAAAGGCAAAAAGCACATAGAAAGTTTTGGAGAGCAATTTCGTTCAAAAGGCAAAACCACTCACATAATTCTTTTCTTTTTTTTTTTTAAAAAAAAAAGAAAAATGTTCAAAGGCTCTGATTACAGAATGTTTTTGGATATATCATATAATCACAGTTGTAAGTAAGCACCACCGAATGATTAAATTTTATTAATTTTTTACTATCTTATAGTGATTAGTTATTATATTTTTATAGGGTACAGTAGTTATAACTTATTTTATAATCAAAATTCTCTTCATATCTAAACTCTCTCAAGTTAAATCCATGAAAACGATTAGTGGTTATTAAGAAATTTTGCTGACATAAACATAAAAATTTTGGAATCTAATTATGTGGTGTAAACTTAAAAATTTGGAGTAAATTTTGATAAAATTAAGAAAAAATGAAACATGTGAAGTGAAATTTAGAAAAAAGAAAAATAAGTTTTGATCAAATACGTGAATGTAGAAATTCAAAAAATAAAAAATAAAAACACGAATCAAGTTGGGTGCATGGTAGTGTACAGAAACATGACACATGCAATTTCCACATCATGCATGGTGATGGCTCATAGTTTCATTGCAGAAAAGAAAACAAGACCAACAAAAATATATATATATATATATATATATATATACCAAAATAAAAATAAAAAATAAAAGAAAAAGGAAAAGAAAAGAGATGATAAGGTGAATATTGAATATGGGAATTTATTTACCAAATGATGCGGTGTGGAATGTCGTCAACTTGTCGAAAACATTTCTTCCACCTGTTATTATTGTTTTGCCCTTCCCGTCTCCTATGAACATCAAATTCCTTTTCTTCCTCCCCACCTTCAAATTACTCTCTTCGTACCTGAAAAAAATTCAAGCTTTATAATAAGTATAATTTGTTTTTTACGCTTTCTAGAATTTTTATTATTAAAAAAAAAAAATCAAATGCTTCAAAGAAAAATTAGATATCTATCTGACATGTAACAAGCAAACTGGTTCACGTAAATAATTTATGAAAACCATATGATTATAGTAATCATGATTTGCTATAATTTAGTCAATAAAAGCAATCACAAACATTATTAGAACCCGAAAAAAAGTTTCCGTAATTAAAATTATAAAAAATTAAATTAAATTAAAGAGACGCCGTACCGAAGAGAGCGTCGACGGAGACAGATAGAAATTGATTGGTACCGAATTACTTGGTTTATTAATTAACTGACTGACTAAATCGACATCGATTTTATTACCAGTTTTCTAGTGAGTTTACCTTCCTGCCCTCACGTAAATAATCGTCCGACGATCACTGTTCTCAGGAGCCTTTTTAATCGCTTCCGCAATCGTTTTGACCGTCCCGGTACCGTCCTTTGACACGATTATATCGGCCTGTATGTGCGGCACGGGCAAGCTCAACAATCTTCTCGTCTCCCTACTCACCCATCTCGGCACATTATCATCGTCGTCATTTTCTCCCCAGGTATCGTCCTCCTCCGACGAGCTCAACAGCCTCCTCCTTCTGTTCTGAATCGGCACCCCCGAAAAGTCGTCGCTATCGCCACCCGCCGAAAAAATCGCCAAGCAATTACTCACCAATTCGGACAAGTCCTTCAACTTGTCCGAAACCTGATCCTTCACCGGCCCGTTCAACTCCTCAAATCCCTCCGAACAGGTGTCGTGGTTGGTCAGCGCTGCGCTGAGCCACGTCAGCACGTCCTCTCTTTTATTAATATCGCCTCCGGGTAGCAGCAGCACGGAGCCGAGGGAGCGTGAGAGCGCGTCCACGGAGTCGTCCAGGAGCTCGAGGCAGTCGTCGAATGCGGAGCGCACGTGCGGGTCCATCTGGAGATAGGAGATACCGGAGGTGAAATACAGGGCCCTGCTGAAGTGCTGCAGCGTCATGTTGAACGAAATGTGGACGAGGTCCTGCTCGGAGGCGGTGAGCGAGCCCGGGAAGTTGAGGAGCGAGCTGACGCAGAGGTTCGGGTAGAGGGTCTTGCTGCACGTGCGGGAAATGGCCTGGGTGGGCTTGTGGCCGATGGTGGGGCCCACGGCACTCGTCTTGAGGCCCACGAGGAGGACGGCGGAGACGGCGGAGGCGATGATTAATGCGAATGAGAGGACGGAGAGGAGGATGAGCTTCTTCCTGCTGCGGGAAGAAGGCTGGGGCGCCGACGTGGCATGCCCGGGTTGGTCCTCGCGGAATGAAGAACCCCCGGGGTCGGAGGAGGGCTGGAGCCTGCCGTAACCCATCAGATTTCAAGTACCGATGACCTCAGTTAGTCTTTTTTGTTTGGCTGGGTCTTCGAGGAGAATGTGGAGGGTTTGCATACAATATAATTAATCAAATTATATGTGGAAGTGCGAAATAATATGTAAAATGCAGGTGGGGTTTTTATAAAAGGAGGAGGTGGTGGTGGTGGTGGAGTATGAGAGAGTGAGAGAGAGAGAGAGAGAGAGAGTGTAAATAGAGAGGTTGGTGTGAAGTCAAAATCCAGAGAATTAGCTGTACTCTACTTCTCCCACAGCAGCTTGGCGAATTGGGTTTTGTACTTTTGTTGTTAGTAAAAAGCAGAGAGATGAAAGACACTGAACGCTTCTATTCTTCCTCTTCTATCATTCTTTTTGGGTAACTAACATTTGAGTTCCTCATTTTAACAAAATTACAACTAAGGATATCATTTGTAATTTTTGCTTTTTTAACTAGAAGTGAAAGCCAACATGTGTCCTCAACTGCACACGTTTTGAGTTCTGGTCCTTGTTCTGCTAGCTGGGGTTGGGACTCATTTTTCCCTATTAATTATTACATAATGGCATGAGGTTAGACTTTTTTTTCCCCCACGATAAATTTGATAGTAGAGTATGAATGATTGTAACGTATCAGTATTAGAAAAATAGAAAAAATAAAATAAAGTTTTAGTATCAATAACTTCTTGACCTGGTGGTTGACATCTGATCTCATTACATAATCCTTAAGATTAATGGTTCGAGTCTCTACATCTTACAACTGTATTGTAATATTTAAAAAAGAAAAAAATTAGGGCTCTACTCTTAACGATTACAAATGTTGCTTGAAAATCTAATTAAATTACTTACAAATGATAATTGAAAATCTAATTAAATTACTTATTCATGAAGGTTTTCTATTTAGTGTAATTAGGATTACTTATGCATATTAAATGTTTTTGCCTTAATAATTATTTCAGCTATGGAGCCTCTATAAAGGTTCTTGCAAGGTATAATTTTTTGCTAGAGTGAAATGGATTTTCTTTATCAAATTACTAATAAAGCTTCAGGTCCTGAATTAGATATCGCTGAGCCCGGACCAAACAAATTTGATTACCTTAAGAGAAAATTAAAAATGTAAATTACGTCTTTAATTACTAATGGTTTTGCTCAAACTCAGGGACCTGAAAGTTTTTTTTTTTTAGATTAAAGTTGTTATGACACTATTATTTTCTTGCATGCACCATATTTACGACTTCGTCGACTTGCTATAAAGTTCAGAACTAAAGTAAAGATATAGGCAAAGCTAATTTTTATGAAAGTTATATGATTTAAACTGATTAAAGATACTAAATTAGAAAAAAAGGTTTTACTTATAAAACTTTTATATGATTTTTGTTGGGTTATATTTTGGTTACTGTAAAGGGACTTTTTGAAAGCAAAAAGCCGTTTAAATGTTTCACTTTGAAGAAAGAGAGGAGAAAAAGAATTTCAATTCATTAGCAGTAATTATTTTGTAATTTCCTCGGCAACTCCTACTACAGCTGGAATCTTGACTTGACTTGACTTGCGCACATTGTAATCATAACAAAAAGCCAATGTTATTTTCACGATTATTAATTTATTTTATTTATACCATACCATTAACAAATAAATTGAAGTGCAATAAGTCAGCTAATAAAACAATCCACTGGAAAACTGGACAAGTGCAGTTGCCAATTCACATCCCATACAATAATCTGCTTTCCCCCCCTCAAAAGAAATAAAAAAAAATTGAAATAATGCGGTATTAATTTAAGATTTAAAGACTATGATAAAAAAAAAAAACAATTCAAAGAAAAAGAATGAGTATAATTAAAAACAATCGTACAATTTAGGCTAGTGGTTCTTTCCTCTTTATTGCATTTTCTGGAGACGAGCTCTTAAACCTAATGATCAAAAAATGAATTTTCTTTTAGAGATTATAAAATTTCTAAATAAGGATTAAATGTCACTTTAATTTAAACAACTTGACATTATAAGATGAAACAATCGATACTTTTGAGATTGAAAATATTAATTGAAAGATAGAATAAAACAATAATAACATCTTTCTATTTATAGTGGGGTACACCCACTTCCTTATGGTAACTAAAATTAAAAACAAAAAAAGGACTATAGTTGAACTAGAAAATCAAAATTCCTAAAAATGACTATAATTAAATCACAAGATCAAAAATAAAAAAATAATTAAAAATATAAATGTTGTCTTACAAAATTGATCCAATATCTTTAGCTCTCTTGTTGTTTCGGTACCTAGAGAATCATGGAATAACATAAAGAAGCATCCATTCAATTAATTGGAAACATTAGCCAAAGAAGAAAGGATATCTTAATCTATTCAATGATTTAATTATTAAAGTTATGATAAATTGAGACAATCATTTGTCTTTAAAACAAACGTCATCTTTACTCTTGGCGGTTGGACCATAGTGATATGAATAAAATAACTAATATTATAATTTATTTTAAATACTTATACTAGGTTCTTAATTACTTATATGTTAGTACAAATCTTCCAAGTTAAGTGGAACTCACTGCATCAAGAGTAAAAATTTCTCACAAGAAGGAGGTCGAGTGACTCTTTTTAACATTTTTGATTGACTACTTAACTTCGACTCTTAAAAAAAAAAAAAAAAGAAACAACAATAACAATAATTCAAAACAACATTTAGGATGAATTCAACTGCAACTTTTTTCTTCTTTTTTAAAGAGCTAATATTTGGTTTAAAAAATCTCTTAATTAAACAGCTTATTTAATCAAACTTTTAGGTCAAGTAACAATTAATACTTGGTACAGAGTTAAGCGATCGAAATTAAAGTTGGATTCTGTTACCGAAAGTTTAAGCACATATTATGAAATAGTTGAATTCCGATTGTTGATAATTGTTACTTACATAACCACTTCTCTCACCTTTTATGCACGAAAGAAGAGATTCTATTCATCTTTGCCACTTTCAAGGATTCTTTTTTTTTTTTTTCACTTTTTAAGCACTTTATTATTTCGTTTTTCTCTTCTTTATACATGCTTTTTGTTCGAATTATCAAGAAGAGTAATAATTACTGTCTTTTAATATCTTAGGATGGGGGGAAAAGAAAAAAGAGCAATACAAAAGATTGATGGCTAAAAAATGAGTCGGGCATATACCTTTTTGCTAGCAGAAAAGACGGTGATGTATGAAAAAAAAAAAAATTCTAATGCATTCATATATTCTTACGAATTAACAAAATTAGAATAATATACAGTAAAACCTCAATAAATAAATAAATATTCGATAAATTAATAAACTTGATTAAACAATAATTTTTTTTATATTTTGACTTGGACCAATTTATTAAATTAATAATCTCACTAAATGCATAACATAATAACTTCTTTTTTTAATCCTTTATGGCCCAATAAAATATAATTTAATAATTAATCAAATACAAAAAAATACTAATAACAAAAAACGTGTAAAATTTATAATATTAAGGATTTTTTTTATTGACACTCTAATTTTCTCAATTCAATTTTTTTTCCGAAAATATACATCTAATGAATTTAGACAAAAAATAAAACTAAAAGACAATGTATTTATAGAATTTATCTTCTATGTAAGCATCCAAAACACTTTATCTTCTAGGGTATTAAATTAAAAAAGTATGTACATCAAATTTATATTTATGTATAATATATTTGCATTAATTTTTGTGCTTCTAATGCATATGTTCATAACATTTATTAATATTTTTTTGCATATACATGATAACTTTTTCTTAATATTCCTATAAATATTTCTATCAAAATTTTAAGTTTTTGAAAATATATTTTCTCTATTTGGTTACAATTACATGTTAGAAATTGACAAAATTTTAGGAAGGCCCCACAAAGTTCTAGGGACACAAATTAATCGAGTTGCTATCACTTTATATTCATTATTTTTAAGTATGATTACTCATGTTTGTTGGCAAATTTAATTATTATGTAGTCATATGTGAAATGACTTAGATTAAAGGAGATTTGTATTTCTCTATTTGTTTTTTATTTAATAATTAACACATCACAAGAAATATTAAATGGATTAATTATACTATTTATTAAAAGATATATGTTAGGTAAAATGATAATATAAGATTTTAAATTTTATATTTATAATTCTGCATCTAAAAAAGCAATAATGTTAATTTAAATAAAGGACTTCTTTTTTTTTTTTATGAAGGTACAATTTTTATTTTTTTTAACTTTCAATTTGAAAAGGCCTCTTATATCTCATGAAGAAATTTCGCAGGAGGCTGAGCCACCGGGCATGCACTCAGATATCCTAAAAATCAAATATTTCAAAAAAAAAAAAAGAAAAAGGAAAAAACTCAGTGTAGTCATCAACAACGCACCACTTTTCTTGTTAAATCTTATGATATAGGATTTCAAAAGAGCTAATGATGTACGGACACGGCTACGGTGCAGGAGCTGCGAGTAACAGCTTCGAACTTTCCCATTTCCATCACCTTGCATAATTGCATTGGGACCTCTTTCTCTCTCCTATAGCACCCGTGGAAGTTCCCCATTGGCTGCTCTTAATTACACAAGCCGTAACATTGACTTCTCCGTGGTATATGTACTCTAAAAAAAAGCAAGAGAGTAAGAAAAACTGAAAAAGTGAGTGCGAGAATAGATAGAGAGAGACAGACGTGGCCCAAGTTAGAATCCACCGACACCGGTGGTCGGTCGGTTGTCAAAAATATTTAAGAAGTGCTGAGAGACTTCCGTGGTTGTCAAAAATGTTTTTTTTTTTTTCCGTCTAATCACTTTATTAAGTTATATGAAAAAAAAAAAAAGAGAGTGTCCGCGTTAGAATAAATATTAGAATATCTCTTATATATTATAATTAATTAATACATATATAATATTTATAATTAAATTTAATATAACTATCACTTACATTATGAGTTTTTAAAATAAATACACACCTATCATAATAATATTTATTTATTATATAATTAATATAGTATCTCTGATGTATTTTAGAATTTCTCCCACATAAAAATAGAATTTTACGTATATTATGAAGATTAATTTTCTTAACAAATATTTATTGTAACTTACAATCTCAATAAAAAGTAGTGAAATTAGATAGGCAAATGAATAAAATTTACTTGACTGATAAGTTACATCAAATATAACCCAGAAAAATTTATATTTTGTGAAAAAAATAAATATTAAAACGAAAATTTTATTAATATTATTACTATTGTGACGTCATGCTTGCAAAAGTGGATGCCTGCCCACAAAGTCTGCCGAGTGGGGGAACGAAAGTGAGACAGATATGAATCCCATTCTGACACCTCGCACTTTGTTCTGATATCTCTGATTGGTGTTGTACTTTTGATTCGTTTGTCAGACGGTAAATTAGTTTCATTATTTTTTTATAAAAAAAAAAAATAGAAAAGATGGTAAATGATGCAGAAGGAGAAAAACACAGAAGAATATTGGTCGGAATAAAACTATAAAAGACTTGTCCAACGATAAAAGCATTTGAGGAAAATAAGAGGTGAGCAAGATTGGCAAGTGTGTGTGTATATATATATATATATATATGTGTGTGTGTGTGTGTGACATACATATAAATTGGATTTCTTTTAATTAAAATTTATGAGAGATTGAGGGTTATGGTAGATAAGAAAATAAGTATAGTGTAATAAGTTTAAACAATTCATTATTCGTAACAGACACATTACATAAGATTTTAAAAAATTTAAAATGAATTTAGATCGATTAATAAGTTTAATAAGTTTTAAAAAATAGAGAGAGAGATAAGAGATGCTAATTTTAAGTTATCAATAAGTTCTAAAAGAATATGAGTGGTTTGATAATTGTGTAGAAGATTAGGTAAGAATATAAGGAAATGGTTAATTTCTGATTTTATATGTCTAGTTTGTTAAACACAATCATTAGTGCAAAGAAACTAAAAAGAGAAAAAAAAAAGAATAAAGAATAAAGCCGTGTCCAAAAAGATGCTTTCTTTTTTTTTTTTCCCTATTTTGCCCTCGATAGTGCGCAAGGAGTGGAAATTATGAGAATCCTTCCTTTCAATTCATCTGTGTCAGCAGCTCCTCATTTCCCTGATTGAAGGGCTCTAAAATTGAGGAAACTACATGCTCTAATTAACTAATTTAATCATTAACTTTTGAATTGACCTCATCACGATCTAAATTTTCTCATTATTGTTATTATTATTATTATTATTACGAAAATTCTATAATGAAAAAGGAGCTTAAAATTTTTAATTACTTTTCAATAACGTTTGGAAGAACGAACGTGAGCTTTTTTCTACAGTCCCGCCACACAGTGCTCCTAGACTCACGTTAACAGAATCAAATTTCCGTGGGCCTGATTCTGCCACGTGTAAAATCGCATTCGTAATCGAGTGAACGCTGTCGCTTAATCCGCAAGGAAAGTCAAGCGGTTGATTCCTCTTTTATCATGCGTCCGCGACATGTGATAAACACATGGCTCTGCCTCCATGCGTCCGCGATTTAATCTCATATCGTCATCAATTGTTTTGGCTCCCCTTGCTTTCTGCTGTTATAGTTATCATTTATGGATAGAGAATCTTTCTTTCCCACTATCTTATTATTTTGAGATTCTCTTTCAAAAATAAATTAAAATTTTATCTCATTAAAAAAAAAAAACAACTCATATCATCATCATCGTTCATCATAAAATACCAAACTGTAAATTAACCATTGGGTTAATTTTTATTTGAGTAATAATATGCATCCCAAAATTTTATTCCAAAATATCCTCATTAATGCTATTTTTATTAACCAAAAATGTCTTGACATACTTCAATGTAGCTTACCGACGAACCTCTTGAAAATATCAATGCGACCTCCATTTGCCGTTAAACAATCGTTTGATTTAGCAGACAAAGGGGTGGTTTCGTCTTTACATAACTAACAAATTTATATATTAAGAATTATTAAGTACTTATAAAAATAAATCAATATTAATCTTATCAGAAAGAACCCAAAAAAGAATTCTTTAGCTAACTCTATGTCTTTTCTTATTCTCTTATATTTTAGTTTTAATTTTTTCTTACATTTTAATTACTTTTTATCAATACAAATTAAGGATATTATAGTACTTTTATTGGCCAACGAGAGTCAACAGGTAAAGTTAACGAAAAAGCAACGATTGCATTATTGTTTTCAATATATTGGAATAAGTTGAAAAATGTCAAAACACTAAGGATAAATAAGATTAATCCTCACCTAATAAGCAAAAAGAAGATGTCATTTGTTTTTATTTTATCTTATGTACTAATTACACCATTTGCAATGAGATTAATTTCCTACACGACATCAAATTGCACTATGATTGCTCATATCCTGAAGTCAATTTTCTGTCTTCATCACTTAAAATCAATGGTCCAATCTAACAACCAAATTAGTGTAGAAGCAAGCATGTGCTTTCTTCTTTTAGGGTAGGGAACATTTGGGCCAAGTATCCCTAGTCTATCACATGATTTGCCTGCCCCAAGTCTTAAAACAATGCTGATCACCATTATTAACGATCTAGAAACTATACATGTTCAGAAACAATTATTAGGCCTTTAGATATTAATTTGAACAAATCATAAATATATAAGAGATTTGAGGAATATATCACTAGCATGCATCCGTCACTTCATGATCTATATCAATATTTGTCTCGATACGTAAGCCCCTGAATATAAGAGTCATATTAATCGAGACTAGATTTTCTTCGCTTCAAAATGCTATTAAGTTTGTAAGTTACCATCTCAATTTCGTAAAAAAAATTTGTGGCAAGAAATTGTACGTCGGCTTTGTGCAGCTGCCAATTATTTTCCATATTAGAATCGGAAATTGTGTGGATCAAATAAAGGGAGGGAACCATAAAGCTGTGTATTGTGATATTGAAAGCAACGAGAGGGGTCGATGATTTTGAAATCCATCGAGAAACGTTAAAAGGATTAGTGTGCCTAGCTATCTGCTGGAACTATGAAGGATAAGTTGCATCGATCCTTTTGAATGTTCAAGTTTCAATCTCTTGTGGTCACATGTGTTTTGACGATACACCATCAACTTCAAGTGAAGATTTTTGATGTTTCATTACTCATACATCTGTCATACAAATGTATTTTCTTTTGAATAAATGTACGTATTACATGCATGCATTACACCTATCTAATAGCAGGACGCTAAATCATTGTCTTTTTCATTAGAGTGGGGTGAGATATGCTCGAGCTGCTCTGTGGTTAGTACTAATCGGGTATAGGTCTAAATATTTATACTGCATCATCGTCAAATTATAAAATAGATACAACAGTCGAAATGCACTCCGATCCTCTGATTAAAACTGATAGAACATTTACTACACATTTTTTATGTAATTAAATGACAATCAAATTCTTGTGTTTCTTCGAGTATATATCCTAGTTAGTGCCATGGATAATGAAGAGATTTGATATTCATTCCCATATAATAATAAAACGAAAAAAAATTACCGAATATAATCTTCCAAAAACAGCAAGAATGTTAGGATTTTTATTTTATATATTTTAAAATATTAATTATTTTAAAATATAACATATTAAAAGGTTAATGTGATGAGTTAGATAAAATATTATTTTCCTTGTATCTTGTTGTTAATTAATGTAGTGATTAAAATTACAAGATCAGTACCATAATTAAACTTAGATTATGTAAATTAAATATACGACTTATGAATTTAACTTCAAACTTAATTAATTGATAATAGAGAATATAAAAGGTTGCATAATTAAATATGAGATTATAGCATTAAAATTAAATCCTAATGACATTGTTGAGGGAAGATGAAGGAACATTCCTTCCTATATTAATTAATTGATATATTTAAGCTACTAAAATTTAATTGTCGGCATAATAAAGTAAATAAATGTTTCAAGACTTATAATTAATTATTATTAATGGTTACATATTATTGAATTTAAATAGAAAGAGGAAGAGACATGTAATCTTTTATAATCTAATAATTATTTTTTATTTTTAATATTTTGTAATGTAATTATTTTTTTAATATTAACCAATTTATTAGATAATAGAGAATATAAGAAGATGAGAAATAATGATGCCACATCACCTCCTCTAGTCCCAACTTTATATATATATATAGATAGATAGATAGATAGATATAGATTTTTAATATTTTGTAATGTAATTATTTTTTAATCTCAACCAATATATTAGATAATAGAGAATATAAAAAGATGAGAAATAATGATGCAACAAATCTTAAATATTTAATGTTTATGGAGTTTGAAGAAGCCAAAAGGCACTAAACAAAAGATTGAATAATTAAATATGTGATTATGACATTAAAATTAGGCTCTAATGGCATTGTTGAGGGAAGATGAAGGAACATTCCTTCGTATATTAATTAATTGATGTATTTTAAGCCACTAAAATTTAATTGTTGGCATAATAAAATAAATAAAATTTTCAAGACTTATAATTAATTATTATTAATGGTTACATATTGTTGAATTTAAATAGAAAGAGGAAAAGACATGTAATCATTTATAATCTAATAATTATTTTCTATTTTAATATTTTGTAATGTAATTATTTTTTAATTTCAACCAATTTATTAGATAATAGAAAATATGAGATGATGAGAAATGATGATGCCACATCACCTCTTGTAGTCCCAACTTTATATATAGACTAGAAAATAGAACCGCGTTTCATGCGGCTTTGAAAAAAGAATTTAATATTATTATTATTATTTTTTACTTTACACTTGATGAAACTGATAAAAAATATGAATTGATTTTTTTTAAGATGAGGAAGCCTTATAAAAAAAAAAAATATATTAGCCAGCAATACAAATAAAGAAGCAACACAATATAAAGAATAAAATGAGAGAATATATTATAGATTGATTTTATTCATTCCAATTGTGTGTGTACAAAACAAAAAGATGAGCTCTCCTTTTATAGTTACATAATCACTCCATGAAATTAATGAAAAATTATGGATCATAATTTCCCTGTCAGATAGTGAGAGTTATAGGGAAACTAAAGGTTGCTAATGTGAGATAGTAGGGAGACTAAGAGATATATGTTGTGAACATCTATATTTATTCTAATAAATTCATAACACCCTTGGATGTTCATTATAAAGAATATGCCTCATTAAAATATTTACATAATTGTTATTGTATAATAACAATCAAATTAATTATGAGAAGATGAAAAATCAAATTTAAAAGAAAATTTTTCTATTTATTAGATAATAGAGAATATACAAAGATGAGAAATTGTGATGTCATATCACCTCCTCAAGTCCCAGCTTTATATATATACTAGGAAATAGAATCGCGCTTCGCGCAGCTTTAAAAAAATAATTTAGTATTATCTTTTTTTTTTACTTTGCATTTGATGAAACTGATAAAAAATATAAATTGATTTTTTTTAAAAAAAATGATGCAGCCTTATAAAACTAATGTTATTTATGAAAGTTAATTATTTTTTTATTTTTAAAAATATATATTAATGTGTATAGTTAAGTGTACACAAACTTTTCATCAATAAAAAATTATGTTCACACTAATCAAATTTCCATTATTCTTGATATTAACAGACTCCCATATTCTACAAAGCCTAACTCTCATCATCCAACTATCTTTATCATTGTTCAACTCATGAAGAAAAGAGTACTCCATGAAGCACACAATACTAAAAATTCAAATAAGTCAAAAAATAAAAACACAAGAACATTTCTAAAGAGAATGTTGTTTAAATAATAACAAAATTCCAAACATAACAAATTTTAAATACTTAATATTTATAGAGTTTGAAGAAACCAAAAGACACTAAATAAAATGTTGCATAATTAAATATGAGATTATGACATTAAAATTAGGCCCTAGTGGCATTAGTGAGGGAAGATGAAAGAGCCTTCCTTCATCTATTAATTAGTTGATGTATTTTAAACCATTAAAATTTAGTTGTTGGCTTAATAAAATAAATGAATGTTTCAAAACTTATAATTAATTATTATTAATGGCTACATATTGTTAAATTTAAATGGAAAGAGGAAGAGACATGTAATCTAATAATTATTTTCTATTTATTTTCTATTTTTAATATTTTGTAATGTAATTATTTTTTAATCTCAACCAATATATTAGATAATAGAGAATATAAAAAGATGAGAAATAATGATGCCACAAATCTTAACTACTTAATATTTATAGAGTTTGAAGAAGTCAAAAGACACTAAACAAAATGTTGCATAATTAAATATGAGATTATGACATTAAAATTAGGTCCTAATGACATTGTTGAGGGAAGATGAAGAAACTTTCCTTCCTATATTAATTAATTGATGTATTTAAGCCACTAAAGTTTAATTATTGGCATAATAAAATAAATAAATGTTTCAAGACTTATAATTAATTATTATTAATGGTTACATATTATTGAATTTAAATAGATAATAGAGAATATA
>NW_006262339.1:11260874-11375655 GCF_000493195.1 Citrus x clementina | reverse complement strand
AATAGTGTTGGAGAAGATTGCATACGATAGGCCTACTATCTACCAGTTACTAATTTTCTGTGATTTAAGAGAGCAATGGGTTTTAAAGTATAAATAATTATTTTTTAATTTTAAATTTAGTTTTATCCCACACTTATGATTCCATCTTAACATCTACGACTCTTTCAAATAACAGAATTTTAGTGGCTGAGGGCTACTATCTCAGCAGCATCCAAATTTTTCTCATAACGATGAGAGCAAAAAGTGATAAATTTGACGATTCTATGCGTTTCTTAAAATTGCTAGATACTAATATAAGCTCCATAATGACTTTTAAATTCATATATATTATTTATTGATTCATCATCTATGTTCACCAAATCAGCTCATTCGAGAAATTGGTAAATCGAAATGGACAATTCAGTGAGCATTTTCTATCAAATTAAACAACAAGAATCATTCCCAAAAATAAGAATCAAGAAGGGGCCATATCAAAATTAATTTATTATAAAATATGTCAACTTATTCACTGTTTATCTCCATATGCTTGGAAAAGACACAACATCTTCCTTCTTGACGTTATCTATGCATGAGAATCAATTATCATAGTTTTGTCAAATTTAAGCCCACCATTATGCAAGACATTGACATCTTAACCTAGCTAATTAATAAAAATATTTATATCATAAATAATCAAAGTTCATTATCTTGAATTTAAGTTATTTAACAGTAAAAATTTTGTGCGGATGTGCTTGTCGCTACTTCAGATAAATTATAATAACTCATATTTCCCAGATAATCAAGTTCATGACTTGTGGATGGAAAAAAAGAGCACTGGTGCATGAATTTTGAACTATTTTGTAACTCATATGGGCCCCTTTGTGCATGAAACCACAAGCAATTAATTTATTTGCCCTTCTTCAAGTCCTCTTCTTGTTATTTGTTTTATTTTGTATTTTCAAAATTGACAAGCTAAGCAGAAGCCTATTGTCTCTGGATTACGGTATCTGCTACTAGTGCTAATGTATATGTGTCCATTAATTATTGTTCCAAGTAAAGCTTATTAGATAAAAAGAGAGCCCATGTGGATATATTATTGGCTAGAAGGTCACAATATTGCATTTGCGAAAACTGTAATGTTGCTGTCTTATTATTCTTCTTTTTATTCATCAGAAATTAATTTTTGGTTCTGCGAATAAGTTGGTACAGTTATTGTTGGCTTGGAAGGAGGTTATTACTTCACATCTAATTCTAGTTCTTGTTCTGGAAGTTGATTGAAAAGCCATAAAATGGCCTGTTATGAAAATTCTTGGATATATATATCTCCAATAATTGAAGTTACAAAATGATAATAAAAAATTATGATCATTTTCGAAATTAATTAGCTAAGGGAAGTGACGGAAAAGAACTAGATATTTATATGAAATAACTCTTGTATATTGTTTATCTATTGTTTCTTTGATTGCTTGTTTATCTATTGTTTCTTGTTTCTTGTTAGATCTTTTTTGTTGAATAATTTTCGGCTCCATCTACAGTGCACCTGCTACCCCATGCCCCATTTTTTTGTCATTTTCGCAAGCAATCGTTGGATGAGATGAGAATAAATCTAACAGTGCGAAAGACGACATTAAACCAGTCAAACAGGTGAAAAAAAAAAAGGTAGTCATTTGTGTAACGAGTCTAAGTGAAATCTAACAATATATAGGTCAGCCAATTAGGAATCAACTCAATAGTTATCAACAACAATATTTGTTTAATAAAGGAAACAGGACTGTTCCACTTTGTTGGCCTTCATAACAAATCGAAACGTAAGCCAAAATTTTGTTGATCTATTAACCATAATAAGGTGGAAAAATATTGTATTATTATTCATGAATCAAATGATTTGTGAGAAATAAAAAACTTGACATTAGTAGCAATTTGTATTTTGGATTAGACATAAAAGTTGTTGCAGCAACATTTACTGTTGTCAATAACAACGAGAAAATACTTTTATATTGATAATAATGATTAAAGTTAGAAAACAAGTAATGAGAACTTGGTTAATGTAATGCACATATTGGGTAGAAATAAAAACCGGCTTGTAAGGAGCAGGAGTCTAAGTGCTTAGAAGTCCACCAACGTCTAGGGGGTCGAAGGAGCTCTAATATTTATAAGTCCACCAACATACACGATGTTTCATATCTTGGCTAGGTGACATACTAAGGTTACGGGCCAAGACCAGCTATAGCAAGGGTCGGCCTCAATGAAAGAACCTGTCCTGATACCAATGGTTATGCACATATTAGGGAGAAACATCCCTAAAATCTAGCTTGTAAGGAGAGAGAGTTAAGTACCTATAAGCCCACATATCAATTAGAGTTATTTCAATGAGTGATGATACAACCACAAATTATTGTATAAATTTATTTTGTATAAATTAATGTGGTATTAATTCATTGGTTGAATAATAATATAAAATAATATAAATAAATCATGTGGGTCAAGAGATATTTAATTCAACCAATGAATTAACGACACATCAATTTATACAAGAGTTTTTGACTATATTATTATTCTATTTCAATTAATCACGAGATTGCTTGCAAAAAAACACCATTCTTGCTGGATTAAAAAAAAAAAACACACCATTCCAAAATTCACAAGTTGAACAAATGAATATCGTCGAATCCGAATTCACAAGTTGTCGCTGCTCGAGTTACTGTCCCCCCGGACTTCGGCAACTAGAGCTGCTTATGATTAGTCGCCGAGCGCCGTCGAATTTTCCACTAATAGTAAAGTTTTGCAGAACCCCATAACCAATTCGCTGCAACCGGTTTGCATGGGAGCTAGCCTGACAACACATCATGATTTTATGACAAAAATCACAACCGTTGGATTAAAGTAAATTAAAATCTAACGATCGACTAGATCGAATATGTACAAAAAGCATATTAAATACCTTAATTTCTGAAGTCAGGCCTATGGTGCATTTAGGTGAATAAATATATCACATTAAATTTTTCATCGCAATTTTGAAATTTCTTACGACATATTTTATGTGTTTTGTCTCTGTCACAATTTGTTTTCTTACTGCATATCTTAAATTTTAAGAGACTTGATACGATAACCCATAGTCTGAGACCTCCAATAAAAAGCTTATGAAATTAAATATAAAACGAAAAGACATAAAGATGAAAAGCTAAGTGCTACGTATTATATAAAGCAGATGGCAGATGCAGTGTAATTTTGTCTCCATTTCTGTGTCTTCTACTTTATTGCTAGACCCCATGAACTAGCCATCAAGAAAGTGACGTGCTTTAATTTCCAAGCTGAGGAGCATGCATTAACCGTATTCATAAAGATTGTGAGTACTTTTTAAAGAACAATTATTCCTTAATTAAAATATTTACAGCATTTTAACGTGTACTTGGAACAATTAGCACTTCATCATCATATTTTATGTGCTGAATTGAGCTGTCGGTCCTTACATTTTATATTTTTCAGTAAAAGTTTAGTAGAATTGTAAAAATTTTCACTTGACGCATATTAACACATATAAATTAGTCCTTTTGATCTATTGTTGTTACATAAAAAGATAGTATAGGTCACACCTAAGTTAAAAAAGATTAAAAATCTAATCCATCTTCATAAAATATGGTCATGAATTAAAGGTTGTCTCAAATCTATATATTTAACTTAAGAATTATAGTGAGCTGAGGTTATTATCTTAATTAATATAAAAACAGGTTACCTAAAATAAGGAAAATAATAAATAGCCATTGCCTTTGTATGGAACAAAATAAATTTGGTGGGTTCGACATTTGGGAAGTGGGGCATTTCAGTAATCCAAAACTCCATATAAAGGCAATGGCCATTGCTTTCAATAATTTGATGTTTGTTGTGCATTCTTGAAAATATTTCTACTAGTACTTGGAAAAGATGATTGATTGTAAAGATTTAAATTTCTTTTTCATTATGTGTGCATTTTACCAACAGTTTTTCACCTTTTTGGTCTCATGACAAAAATTATGCGTTCTTTCACCTTTTTTAAATTAAAAAAGGCTATTAAATTTGGCAGTTCATTGAGGATAACGACGTTTTCAGTGGCCATCTTTATAAAATTTTACTCAAAATTTACTAATTTTTGTGAGACCAAAAAGATTAGAATCTGAAAGTTCCAACCCTATTTAATCAACTTCATAACCTGTCGGCTCTACAAAAGTTTGTGAAGATGATTGTTTTCAACTGATTTTGGGGTAGGAAAAACCAAACCAATGTAGAATAATAAATTTATATTTTTGGGGGAGATGGGGTACCTCACTGGTTTGTTGTGTGCGGTGCGGTGTATCTGAAATTCGGGGGAGGTGAGAAGGGGAGAGAGAGTGGTAACAATGGTGGAAGGTCAGAAACAAGAGAGGTGTCCTTCCAAATGAGCTTCACGCCTGCAAAACAGTGAAATAGAGGTTAGAGGTGAAGCCGGGGTACCCCGGCGTTCACACTCCGACGCTCAAGTTAGCAAACTCAAGCTTTTATGGCAAAAAGAGCTAGCTAGCCCTCTGTAAATTAGGGTTTAAGGTTGAAGAAAACCTATTTTTTGGAGTGTGAGTGTTCATGGTGAGTGAGAACATGATGGAGAATGAAACCTAGGCGCTTTTATATATGGAGTACCTCAGCTGCCACGTGGCGTACCCTCTTTGGCTACCGTCCTTTTACCTTTTTATTATTTTTGGGCCGTTATGTGCATGTTCGCGTCGTATCTCATCCTTTGGAAACGTGGCGCGCGCTGGAGAGTGGTCCAGGGTACCTCTGCAGTAACTGTCGGGTAGGCGGCTGAGGACCACTGTCCTTGGGACAGTGTCCTTCACTTTTGGCAGAGGTAGCAGGCGGCTGTCCCCCCCTTTTTGGTACGACGTTCTTGATTCCTAATTCTGACAAAATCGAATAATATCTTTTAAGAGGTGGAGATGTTTCTCATGACGGATATTTTCGGAGGATTCTCTTGCATCTGATCTGCCGGGTACCTCGAGTTACGTGGGGTACCTCAATTTATGTGGGGTACCCCTAATTGTGTGGGGTACCTCTAATTGCGCGGGGTACCTTTAATCAAGCAGGGTACTTCTAATTACGCCGGGTACCTCTAATTGCACAGGGTACCTCTAATCAAGCCAGGGACCTATAATTACGCCAGGTACCTCTAATCATGCGGGGTACCTCTAATCACGCCGGGTACCTCTAATCATGCGGGGTACCTCTAATCACGCCGGATACCTCTAATCACGCAGGGTACCTCTAATTATGCGGGGTACCTCTAATCAAGCCGGGTACCTCTAATTACGCCGGGTACCTCTAATCATGCGGGGTACCTCTAATCACGTTGGGTACCTCTAATCATTCGGGGTACCTCTAATCAGGCCGGATACCTCTAATCACACAGGAGACCTCTAATTACGCTGGGTACCTCTAATTACGCCGGGTACCTCTAATCATGTGGGGTACCTCTAATCACGCCGGATACCTCTAATTATGCGGGGTACCTCTAATCAGGCCGGGTACCTCGAGTTACTCTGGAGTTATGCAAGGTACCTCTGATTGTGTTGGGTACCTCAAATCATGGCAGGTACCTCTAATCGTGCGGGGTACCTCTAATCATGTCGGGTACCTCAGATTGCACTGAAGTTATTCCATTTGTCGACACGTGACGTTCTGCTATCTTTCTTATTTTTCCCCCAAACAATGATTATCCCAAAATTAATTAATTGACGTTATTTTCTTGTTGAGCTCTTTGGTCTCACCAAAGGAATCTTGGGCACCAGTCCGTAAAAAGTTATGAAAAATTGAAAGCATAGACTGTCGATGACGTGTTACTTCACCAATACGAAATTATTTTTGTTTCTCGGAAGAAGCTTAAGAACCTTTTTGTTGCAAGATTTTTTTTTTCTTGGTAGATGTAACCGGCAAATATATAAATTCAAGCGATTATTAAGTTTAAAAAGTCATTATCATATCATTAATATTTTTGTCAATCAACTTATAAAATTAAAAATGTTCCAAGATGTGGCATGTGCTCCTTTTGTTTTCACACAGCCACAATAATAGACCTAATATCTCCACCATCACATCGAAATAATGAACCCATGATTAAGATGCACAATATACGCTCTCATAGAGGGAATAGGATAGTGCTGACTCTTGTCAATATCAAATTCTCAATTCATTTATTTGTCTCGTATGCTTTGATAGTATCTCATGTTGATAATATACATGCATGGATGGATGCTTGATTCAAATTTTCTCTCAATTTTCTAATTAAGTGAAGGCATGCTAAAGCATTGTCTGCAAGAAAGATTCTGCCTTAATAAGGATGATGTCCTGATGCATATTGATATTGTTAGGAAATATGCTTCATTTTATGTAAAGATTTGTATTTTAATCATTAGGATATTATCTTAGGAAAAATATTAACGTGTGATTGTAATAATTATATATATATATATATAAATGAGACGAATCCCGTCAAGAACTGATGCAGCCCTAATTAATTTAGTCTCCAAGATCAAATTTAAACCAGAAATTGAATGGAACCGTGACTCAATTTTTAATGAAAGTATGAATCTTGGTATGTGAGGACGCCACAATCAGCTATGAATAGTCTGATTAATAAGTCAAGAGTTTGAATGCCACGGAAATTCGATAAGTTCAAAGAGTTTGTATAAGAACCAGGGAGAATTGACTCTCTCACCAATTGCATCAAAAATTGATCTCTGTTTTATTGGATACGAGTACATTATATAGGGTTGGTTACAAGAATTTTTGGAAATAAATTCTAAATCAAAATCAAATCGAAATCTGAATCTAAACAAATAGGAAAGAATCTAAATCAAATCTGAATTCTAATATAAGTGAATAAGAGAATCTAAATCAAATCAGAATTCTAATTGGTTTAAATGCCTTACATCAATTAAAATAGAAACTAGGTGATAAAAATAGAACTAACTGATTTGTTTCTCTAATAGCCTCCTCAAGAAACGAGAAAGTATCCGAAAAAAGGAAAATAATATATTTTTCCGTCATAATGTGCAAGCCAACTTCCTATTTCATGGAAATGATTAATTAGAAACTTCAAGAACCTGAATAATGTATTTATCATGTGTGATTCCTTCAACATGCCTTCACGAATTTGATTGAGTCCAAGTTGCTTGAATCAACCCATTAAATGCTTCTTTGAATTTCTTTGTTCGAGCTCTTGTAACGGGTCTGACGGGAACTTGAATAGGATCTGAATATGCCTCATCGCACGTGCTTGTGATAGTTTTATCCTCAATCTCATCAATAAATTTTCTCATCACTTTTGGCACTTATGATTTTTCTCTAGTATAGTGTAGATAAATTTTGTATTGTGTGATTGATTTTATTCTCCATTAATTTTTTTGCTTATTATTTGTTTGATATTTTTTACTCATAAGATCTTGAGTGAGATTAAAAATCCCTAACAGATATTGGATCACATAACAGTAGCTCTAGGATGCAATTGCTTAGTTTTGTAAGGCCTACTCTCTTTTCCAATTTCATTTAAACTATAATCACCAATATTAAACTATCTCTAAATTAGACATATAGAAATCAATCAAGCAATATTTAAAAAAAAAACCAAAATTTAAGAGGTGTTTGTGATTTTGTTTGTTTTTTTGGTGCCTAGTCACTCCAAATATTAGCCGCACCAAATGGGGAATTTTAGTGTTTAATTTGTCATGAAAAATTCGGACAATTTTACGTAGCATGGGATTGTACGCATTAAACTCAAGTTTTAAATTAACCTTTTATTATTAATGTAGAATCTTAGGTGCTATGGACTGATAGAGCAACCCAAGACTCTGCCCCAAGACCTCCAGCCAACAGAACAAGATGCAGCAAGATGTTTAACTGAAAAGCTTAGACTAAGATGAACCTATGGAACTTAGATGATCAATCAAAATGGTCTAAAGAATCAAACGAAAGTAACGTAAAGAAAGAACAAAGAATCTTTAACGTGGTTCAGCTAGATTTCTCTAGCTTACATCCACGGGAAGGAAAGAACACAGCTTTATTGATTTCCTTCAGATGAATTACAGAGTAAATGCTTAGCTCTCAAAGAAAGATCACAACTAGCTTATATAACCAGTTCCCTTCTCTCTCTTTAGCTCTCTCTGCCCTCCAATTCGTTGCTTCCACATCAGCTGTTCCATAACAGCTTTAGTTAACGAACCCAGAAAATCCCCAGCACCTCACGTGAGTTCCTCATGCTTCTAACGACATATAACGAACTTTGCAAAGCTGAACTCAAGCACGTGATATACGCGTGAATCACTTAAATCTAAACGACAAATCCATACATCGTTCAGAAGTGTATTTCTTTTACTCTTCAAAATGCAGGATCCTGTGCCGTTTGAGCTTAAGTGTTTCCAGCTTCTAAACGCAAAGTCTTCTGCCGTTTTGGTTTTCTGGATTTGCTTTCACAAACAACAATTCTCCACCTTGAAACAAATCATCCTTGGTTTCCCCCTCCATCTCCAGAATGGATTACCAGCAGCCAAGACCAGCTATGTCCAAGCAAACCTTGAACTTAGCTGTAGTGACTACTTTTGTTAACATGTCAGCAAGATTTCTGTCTGTATACATCTTCACCATTCTGACCACACCCATGGAGACTACATTTCTGATGAAATGCAGCTTTATGTCTATGTGCTTTGTCTTTTCATGGTGAGCTGGGTTTTTACTCAAGTAAATGGCACTTGAGCTATCACAAAACACATCAACTGTTTTCTGACTCATTCCTAACTCAGAAACCAAGCCTTTTAACCATAAGGCTTCCTTCACTGCTTCAGCAGCTGCTGTATACTCAGCTTCTGTTGTTGATAATCCAACAACATGCTGAAGACTTGCCTTCCAGTTAATTAAACAACCATCCAGCATGTACAAATACCCTGTGAGAGATCTTCTTATGTCTAAGTCCCCTGCAAAGTCAGAATCAACAAAACCCCTGATCCCCTCAGACTTGATTCCTGACTTTCCATAGACCAGCCCATGGTCCAAGGTTCCACTTAGGTATCTCAGCACCCACTTTACAGCTCTCCAATGTTCTTTTCCAGGAGACACCATATATCTGCTAACTACACTTAGAGCATAGGAGATATCAGGCCTAGTTAGAACCATAGCATACATCATGCAGCCAACTGCATTAGCATAGGGAATTTTAGCCATCTCTAACGTTTCTTCTTCTGTCTTTGGACACTGCAAGCTAGAGAGCTTAAAATGTGTTGCTATTGGAGTCATCACAGGTTTACATGCGGTCATCCCAAAGGTTTCCAGTACCCTCCTCAGATATTTCTCTTGAGAAAGAAACATGATGCCTTTGCTTCTATCCCTCTTGATTTCCATGCCTAGTATCTTCTTTGCTCACCCCAAATCTTTCATCTCAAATTCAGAGCTCAGCAAATTCTTCAAAGCTTCAATTTCTTCTCTGGACTTACAAGCTACCAACATATCATCTACATATAGTAACAGGTATATGTAGAGATTTGTGCTTATTAGCTTGTAATATACACAGGAATCAAAACTGCATCTCAGGTATCCATGTGACAGCATGAATTCATCAAACCTGAGATACCACTGCCTTGGAGATTGCTTGAGCCCATACAGTGATCTTTTCAGCAAGCAAACATGGTTTGGTTTCTCAGAATCCACATAACCCTCAGGTTGAGTCATAAGAATTTCTTCCTGTAGTCTTCCATGTAAAAATGCAGTCTTGACATCAAGTTGATCAAGCTCTAAGTCATGAACTGCAGTCATTGCTAACAACACCCTTATAGAGGCATATCTGACCACAGGGGAGAATACCTCTTTAAAGTCAACTCCTTCCCTTTGAGTATACCCCTTTGCTACCAGCCTAGCTTTGTACCTTTTAGGTTCACTAGCTGTAAGGCCTTCCTTGACTTTGAATAGCCTCTATATAACTCTTGGGCTCATCTACATCAATATTATGTGAAGTAGCTAGTGCATATGCTATCAGATCAGCATACCCATATCTCTGTGGTGGTTTGATTTGTCTCTTTTCTCTATCTTTTGTCAACTGATAACCTTGTACTTGAGTCTGCCTTTGAGATTGTGGTTGAGGGTCACTGCATTCATTTTCATCTCCACTGTCTTGATCTGAGTTGCTCCCCCTCTCAGATTTCTTGGAATCAGGATGCTCCACCTCAAATTGGATGTCTTCTTGCACTTGAGGTTTCTTAGTTTTCAGCCCAGCATCCTTTCTGATTTCCAAAACAGCCTTCTCATTGAATGCCACATCTCTGCTTATTATGCACCTTGGAGGTTCTAGATCAGTGCACCATAGCTTGTATCCTTTAACTCCATTAGGATAGCCTAGGAACTGACCTTTAAGAGCCCTGGGTGCTAACTTTCCTTGACTGATATGTGCATAAGCAGGGCATCCAAACACTTTAAGATTGACATAGCTTGCTGGTTGCCCATGCCACATTTCAAATGGAGTCTTAAAGTCTAGAGCAGCAGAGGGACTCAAATTCACCAGATAACTTGCTGTTAACAAGGTTTCTGCCCAGAGACTTTTTGGAAATTTTGCTTGCACCAGCATGCACCTCACCTTATCCATCAAGGTCCTGTTCATTCTTTTTGCCAATCCATTTTGCTGAGGTGTTAACCTCACTGTTTTATGCCTTGCTATCCCTTCATTTGCACAGTAACTGTTAAATTGCTGATTGCAGAACTCAAGTCCATTGTCTGTTCTTAACTTCTTAACCTTCTTTCCAGTCTGATTTTCAACTAAGGTTTTCCATTCTTTGAATTTGTTAAAGACCTGATCTTTGTGCTTCAGTACATAGACCCAAACCCTTCTTGAATAATCATCTATTATTGACAAAAAATAGCTATTTCCACCTAATGAGCTTGTCTGTGCAGGTCCCCAGAGATCAGAGTGTATGTAGTCTAGGATGCCAATAGATTTGCTGGTTGAGTTTTTGAAACTGTGCCTTATGGACTTTCCATATACACAATCTTCACAAAAATCTAACTCTTCTATCTTATCCTTCCCCAGAACTCCTTGTTTCTCAAGCTCTTTTAACCCCTTAACACTCATATGCCCCAATCTTAGGTGCCACAACCTGGTACTTTCCCCACTAGTGCCAACAATTACATCTGTTATCCCTGTAACTGCCTCACCATCTAGGACATATACTCCATTCTTTTTAAACCCTTTCATTGCTATCTTAGAGCCCTTCATGATTAGCAATCTACCAGATTCAAGCTTAATACTAAACCCATTCTGATCAATCAAACCTAGTGAGATTAAGTTCCTTTTTAAATCAGGAACATATCTGACCTCTCTAAGTTCCCAAATTGTCCCATCATGAAGCCTAAGACTCACATTTCCCATGCCAATGACTTTACATACAGCATTGTTACCCGTCATTACTTTTCCCCCATCTAAATCATGGTAATCAGAAAAGTAAGTTTTAAATGGGCACACATGAAAGGTGCAACCAGAATCTAGTATCCATTTACTTCTCTGGAGATCCTCTGTAGCCACACATACACCAGCAGATTCATAGCCTTCTTCTTCTACTGTAGCTGCATCACCATTTCTTTCCTTGCTTTTGTTCTTCAATTCTTGACAATCTCTTTTAAAATGGCCTTCTTTATGACAATGGAAGCACTTTTTGTTTTGTGATTTAGACTTCTCTTACTTTTGTTTCTTCTTCTTTCCATCATTCTTGTTAAATTTACCCTTTACTGATAACCCTTCAGCATGCATCATATTTCCAGATTTTTCTTGTAGCCCTCTAGTATTCAAAGCAGACTTAACCTCATCTAATGATAAGGTTGATCTTCCATACATAAGGGCATCAACAAGATTTGAATAAGACCGAGGTAGAGAGCTCACCAGAAGCAATGCCTTTCCTTCATCATCCAGCCCCTCATCAATGGTTTCAAGTGTGTCACAAACTTGATTAAATTCATCGATATGATCATCTAGAGAGGACCCTTCTGCCATCTTCAGTGTGAACATCCTTCTTTTGATATACAACCTATTAGCCAAAGATTTAGTCATGTAAATCTTTTCTAATTTGGCCCATAGGTCTGCAACAGTTTTCTCCTTGGCAACCTCCCTTATCACTAAGTCACCAAGACTCAATATGATGGTGCTTCTGGCCTTCTTGTCTATCTCGGCAGCCATTTCAGGTGTCTTGGAGGATGATTCTTCTTTCCCTTCCTTTTTGGTGATAGGTTCGAGTGCATCCCCTCGCCCTTGTGTTATCAGCAAGGCCTCCATCTTCACCTTCCACATGTTGAAATCATTCTTGCCAGTAAACTTTTCAAGATCGATCTTGGTTGAAACCATACTTGTCATTTGGTTGTAGATCTAGCTCTGATACCAATTTTAGAATCTCAGGTGCTATTGACTGATAGAGCAACCCAAGACTCTGCCCCAAGACCTCCAGCCAACAGAACAAGATGCAGCAAGATGTTTAACTGAAAAGCTTAGACTAAGATGAACCTATGGAACTTAGATGATCAATCAAAATGGTCTAAAGAATCAAACGAAAGTAACGTAAAGAAAGAACAAAGAATCTTTAACGTGGTTCAGCTAGATTTCTCTAGCTTACATCCACGGAAGGGAAAGAACACAGCTTTATTGATTTCCTTCAGATGAATTACAGAGTAAATGCTTAGCTCTCAAAGAAAGATCACAACTAGCTTATATAACCAGTTCCCTTCTCTCTCTTTAGCTCTCTCTGCTCTCCAATCCGTTGCTTCCACATCAGCTGTTCCATAACAGCTTTAGTTAACGAACCCAGAAAATCCCCAGCACCTCACGTGAGTTCCTCATGCTTCTAACGACATATAACGAACTTTGCAAAGCTGAACTCAAGCACGTGATATACGCGTGAATCACTTAAATCTAAACGACAAACCCATACGTCGTTCAGAAGTGTATTTCTTTTACTCTTCAAAATGCAGGATCCTGTGCCGTTTGAGCTTAAGTGTTTCCAGCTTCTAAACGCAAAGTCTTCTACCGTTTTGATTTTCTGGATTTGCTTTCACAAATAACAATTAAAATGCCCAAAATAACATACTATTATTATGAACAAACGTAATAACAATTAAATAAGAGTTTTACTCATTTCTACTATTTCAAAAGAGTTTTTTTTTTAATTCTTAAGTTTAATACTATTTCCCAAGCCGTTGTAAGATATTTTTGCTCTCTAGGTAATTGATTTATGGTGGAGCTACTTGCCCATGATTTTAGGACCTGATATCTTTGTTCTTGAATCTTGAGTCAATGATTTTAGGGCTGCACTCAGCTGCATTGAATCTTCTTTCAACTATGCATATAACAATTAGTAAAGCATACCCATATATGCGAAGGTCCACTATAAATAATGGAAAAGATATGGTAGATTGACAAGCATAAAAGTGAGTTAATAAAAAAAGGTTAATTGGATTTGTAAGTAGGAGTATAATTCTCATCCAGTTATCCTCTTCGTCCTTTTCAAGCAAAAACATTTGAATTTGCTCTCTTTAATTTTTTACTCTAAATGCGTGTTTGGTTAGTTAACTTTGAACAATTTAATTTTGATCAATTAGTTATAACCTCGCATATTATAATTTTTTGGTAAAATTAACTGGGAAATATTTTAATCATTAATTTGATAAATCTTAACGAATGAATGGATTCATACATGAATTTAATAGGTTTTTTTTAATAAAAATATTGTTATAATAACTAATTTATTTAAATAAGATTATATTGAATATATATAAGTAAGTTTATAGAGTAAAATTAAAAGTTTAAATTTTATTAATAAATTTAATTAAGAAATATATTTAGTAAATACTTGTATGAGCTCAAGTAATCCTCCTCCTTTAGCCAAGGCAAAGCAGCATTGTTTGAACTTCAAATTGCATTTTGAGTTTCCCTGAACTGAAGAAGTACCCTCTCACTTTGTTTAATTTCACTGTGTGCCCTCCACTTTATTGTTATATATTGTATAGAACAATTTCCTCATAAGTCTATTTGAAGTAACGGTCCCTCCATAGTACTGTTAAAAATTTTTAATATCAATGGTGGGAATACTGTAGATCATTGAATGAAATCTACCATTTATAATAATTAAATAAGATAAAATAGAAAAATTAAAGTGTAAAAGTTTGGTAACTGTTTATCGGTTAAATAACTGAAATTCTATAAAGGATAAGAAATCATACAAGTTAAATAGGATAGAGAAATTTACAACTTCGAAAAAAGAAAAAAGTAATTCAAATATAACAATTAAAGGCCACAAAAACCTGATTATTTAATTTTTTATAAGTACAAAATATAATTAATTATATTATTTATTAATAGTGGTATAAAAATTACAGGGTCTGCCTACAGTGCAACAGTTGCACGGTACCCCATTTTTTTGTCTTTTTTCAACTCAGCCAATGGATCAATGGTTAAAGTGTTCAACGGCAAGGATGTGTTCAATTGGTTATTAACACTTAAGTCCCTACTGTTTATTACAAAATCATAAAAGATAAAAGTTTTTAAATATTCACTTACATAATTTCTGTTGTTTTAAATTTTTTAAAGTTTGATCCATTAACTTAATTTGATCATAAAAATAATTGATAGTGTAAATATAATAATGTAATATCACATAAAATTTTTAAACATGAAAATTTGATAAATGTAAATAATATTTTTTGTTATATAATATATATTTAATGTAAAATAAATAAATTGAATATGTTTTAAGAATATAGGTTATTAACCTTGATACTTTAGAAAATTATAAAATAAAAAAAGGTGAAATTTCAAAATAAGAAACATGTAAAAAGTCTTAGGTTGTAAAATTTTTTAATATGACAAAACTTTACTTTTTTATTACAATTTTCTTTTTAGCATTAGTTGACATGTTAGTTTATTTATACATACAATATGTTAATTTACCTATAAAATATCAATATATATATAGCCCAACAAAGTTATAGAAAGATAAATAAAGAATAATATAAAAGGAAGTTAGTTTATTTTTTTAAGAATATTTCAAAAGCATTTGAGCTTCATATTTCTTGAGAATTATCATTTTTTTAAAAGATATTTGAGCTTGTGAATCTTGTTATAATGATAATTTATTATTTATTCTTGATTAAAAATAATTAAATAGTAAATTTGTTGATTTCCAAATGCTCTTTTAAATATAGGGTAGTTGGTTAATTTTTATTGTATTAGCCTAAACTTTGTGATGATAGCTAATCAACCATTGTAAAAGATCTACCACGATTATTTTTACTTTCTTTACATCCCTCTAGACCATCATCACTCAAAAAGTTAAAGGTCCGTTTGACACATTATATTATATTATATTGTATTGTATTATGTAATGCACATGTATTATATTATATTATATTACATTAGCAGTATATTATAATAATTATAATAAAATTATACAACATTTGGTAATTGGTATTATCCTGTACTGCATTAATTTTGTACTAATATTAAACTAAAATTATTTAAATTTGTTATTAATTATATTAAATTATTATTTTCATATTAATTTTTTAAATAAATAAAATATGATATAATAAAATAATATTATAGTATAATTTATTTTTATATTTTTATTTATTATAATAAAAATAAAAAATAATTAAAATATATGTAATGCTTAATTAAGGCAAAATAATAATAATGACAGTGGTATTATTTAATAGTCAAAACAAAAAAAATTTATAAAGTTTAATGATGATGATGACGATGACGATGACGACACCATTAATATAAATATAATAATTATAATAATAAGATTAATAAATTTATTAATATTAATAAAATAATAATTCAATAATAAGTTTAATATATTTTAAAAATAGTGACGGTAATAAAATCAATAAATAATAATAATAATGATAACTAATTAAAGCAATCATAACAATTAAAATAATAAATTTTAATAATAATAATAATGATATTAATAAATAATAATAATAACAGTTAAATTTTTTTTCCAAAGTCATTTTAAATTTTATCCAGAGAAAAGGGCCTATATATAAAAATTTGTAACTTATAGTATCTATTTAGTTTTCTTAAAAATATAGGGTAGTGTAGTGTAATTGTTGGAAAGAGACAAAATTCAGTGGTACCGTGTAACTGTTGCATGGTAGGCAGACCCAAAATTACATTATATAAATTGTTTCTTATAAGTCACTTGTTAAATAAATTTCACCAGTCATAACAAACTGTATTTTTGTCTTATATCACTAAATTATAATTACATTACTTGATTGATACATATTTCATAATGCATTACTATTGATTTTGATAATTTATACATATAGTGAAAAGTTAAAAAATCAATGTTCAATATAAAGAGTTATCTTATAATTGATGAAAAACATAAATTCATAAAATTCATTTTAATAAGCACAAATGCTCAATTTCTATAATGAATGAATTCTTTCAAAAGATAAATAAATAAAAATAGAAATAATACAATTGATATGGTATTTGAGAATTTAATTGATTAACAAAGATTGAAACTATCTTTACGTTAATTGACAATCAATCTTTATATTGAACAATAAAGACAACTACAACCAATCATTTTATTTTCATTATTATTTTATTCTTCTCCAATAATGATTTTGCTCACTATATATCCCCTCATTCAAAAAAGTTAATTGTATTTTTTTTAATCTTTGACAGTGAATCAATAACTAAAAATAATTATTTATTATTCATATATGAAAATTTATTTGTAATAATAAGTTATAAGCTAGGCTTAAATTAAATTAGGATTTATGGAATTACCTATAATTTGGATAACTGACAACTGTTCATTAAAATAAATTAAGGGTAGAGAAGTTTCATTTTAAATTAAATTATTCGTAATAATCTCAGTATTAATACTGTAATTCTTTTAATAGTATTATAGAGAAATCCGGTTATGATGGTATGTACCATAGAATTTGATGAAGTTACTATTCATGTTCCTACAAATAAGCCAGGGCAATTACGAGAGCTGGACTTTTGGGCCGGATTTTCTGCTGTTACAAGTTGCTACTTATAGCCCATACACGACTGTATTATAAAACTGGAGCTTTTAACACCATGAAGAAATCCTTTTAACATCCCATTTGAGTTTTATTTCCTAAGATTCCCCATTCTAATTTATAAAATACTAAATCATAAATTGAAATCAATTATCCTGTCATTAAATTTCACCGTAAAAAAAGTACGTATTTCTTTTAGATTTTTATTTTTAAAATACATACTAATCCTAAAATTTTAAATTATTTTCTTCTTCTTACATAATTTATATCTTCATTATTTTAAATTTTAAAAATTTTCTCAAAAAAATATTTTCTATTAAAATTTACTCTCTCTCCATATATATTATGAAATGGGCTGGGCATAAAAAAAAATTGTTGAAACAATAATTCATTTAAGTGTTTAATTGAATTTTCATTCAAAATAAAAAAGGAGTAATTGGTTATTTAAATAATTTCAATTAAAAAGAAGATTTTATAAGAAATTTTGAGGGTGTCAGAAGGTCTACTCTGTATTAATCATGTGCTAAAACCTGGCCACTCTAAAGGCTCGTGCGTTTTTTGTTGGGAACACATTAAAATTGTATGTATTAAAAAATAAATGATTGAACAGAAAACAAAGCGGGGATGTAGCTCAGTTGGTAGAGCGCTCGCTTAGCATGCGAGAGGTACGGGATCAATACCCCGCATCTCCAACACTTATGACAGTTTAGTTTTTGTAAATTTCAATTAGGTCCTTTGAATTTATCAAAAAGATGATCACATCACAAATATTATGTAACAGGTAAGTCCATTTTATGTTATTTTATTTCTTTTTTTTTTTTTCTAGATAGGAAAGTCCATTTTGAGTTTTAGCAGTGAGCGCTATCATTGCCTTCAACAACTTGATCATGTCGATAATAGGAAGACGACATTCAGGTGTGTCGAAGCATGTCGTACACTATGACTTATTTGATATTAAAGTGATATGGCTTAAAAATTATAACTGTTATAGAAAAATGTTATGATTATTAAATAGTTGTAAATGTATTGTATTGTGACTTTTAAATAATTATTTTGATAAAAATAATAAAATATTATAATTTTTTTATCATACAAGTGTGAGATCAAATTAACCTAACTTCCGAACCACAGTAATAGGTTTTTACCACGTACTCTAATGATTTAACTTTGGGTAAAAGCTTGTTTAGTCCCTATATTACGAGATTAGTGTCCATTTAGTCCATGTATTTTTAAAAACACCTCAAAACGTCCCTGTTACTAAATATTAACACTTATGCCATTATTTTTTATTATTTTTAACTTGCTTTTACACTATTACATTTTTACAATAATGTTTCTTTTTTGGATATTAATAAAAAATTAAATTATCAAATTAAACTCAAAAATAAAATAAAAACAAAAAAGGTATATATTAATTTTTGTGGAAGCTCACGTATGTCTAAAAAATTAATATCGTAAAAAATTACATTATCAATTTTTTTAGAAAAATTAATATTTTAACTCAAGAGTGTGTTCCACAAAAATTAATATATATATTTTTATTTTATTTTATTTTTTGGTGTTAAACTGGTAATTTATTTTTTTCTTTTTAATAATGTCTAAAAAAATTATTATAATAGGGTTATTTTTTTCTTTTTAATAATGTCTAAAAAATTATTATAATAGGGCAATATTATAAAAATAAGTTAAAAGGAACAAAAGATAATGGCAAAAGTGTCAATAATTTAATGGTAGAGATGGTTTGAGGTATTTTTAAAAACATAAGGACTAAACGGGCACTAACTTCAAAATATAGGGACTAAACGAGCTTTTACCCTTTAACTTTTAAATAAGATTTATGTGTACGTCGTTGAGTTTCTAGTGACGGACAAGATTGAGGTTGGCTAGTTATTAGTCTAATGTTGTCGCTCTTTGGCATCTGTGCGACTATTGAAGTTGTTGATTCCCGTATGTTGATATTGTTGATCTTTTCTGATCACTTGACATCAGTAGAGAACTATGCTTCATCATCCACGCTATCAAATTTGAAGCTGAAAATCACAGCGTGATTTCACCCATATGACTTGAGTGTATCAACATCATGCTCGGAATTGTGAAGAGTAGTCTTTATCTTAAATCTTAGTGGGCAGTATTGATAAATTAATTGGCAAGGAAAAAGTTTATGAGGATTTATAACATGTAACAATTTTAGCTTTACCGCATAAATTAAAGTGTGACTGTTTGAGATATTACATAGATACCAAAAGATCATTATCTCCCAAATTAATCTTCCAAGAACCTCTATAAAGGTCATTCCCTCTAATTCAAACAAGAAAGAAAGCCCATTCTATATAATTAATTGAAGAAATAATTCAATATACGATTAGCTTTAATTTGGTTCCGTATTATAAAACCTAGAAAACAAATCATGTTGAAAAAAATCTTTAATCTTTGAAATATTCTGAATCAACCGTATGCCACAAGGAACAATGAGTATAGTACAAGTACATGTCTAAAAGGATCGATTATGAATATCATAGCAAGTTAGCAACAATTCTATGTTAACCTAATACAGTGGATATTTTTTCGAGGATAGAGTAGATCAATTCTGTTTTAAACTTTATAAATAGTTATAACCATATTTGAAGGGCTAACACATACTTGTTTGTCCTTTTAAGAGATAACTCACAATTATAAACACAAAGTTATGTATTTTATTGGGCAAGCTAAAAGTTAATCCAGAATTTGAAAGGGGATAGAGACAATGAAACAATTTTTGATACAAGTGCCTATATTTTTTTAAATGCGGATACTGTATTAAATCTCATGATTTAAGAACGTATCTACATGAAAAAAATGAATGTATTTACTTTATGTTTTATGTAAGGTTGTCAAAAAAGTGACCGACATTAAACAAAGTTTCAGTCTTACTTTGTCTTTAATAAAAGGGAGTGAATTCCATGGGCAAGTGCAAACTAAACCTAAATTGGGCTAAAAACTCAAAGACAGTTTCCTTTTGTACTTCTCTTCTCTCATTTTTCTTGCTTTGTACAGGATATTGTTTTACTGGACGAAGATGAGGATGAGGATAGAGAAATTGACTCTGAGGAAAATGTTTCAAACGAAGATGGCATTTCAGAGGATGATTGGCATTTAATTGCAAGTGTACTAACATCTAGGATGCTTTTGTGCAAAAAACAAATTATCAGATAGAGATCTGGCTGTACTTCCATTGATACCAAGGATATGATTCCTATGAGAAATTTTCAATGAAACTGCAGAAATTGTTCTTTGAGGTATAGTATTTTGTTGGTTATGTTGAACTTTTATTTTATTATTTTATGTCATAAGCTCTCAATAAATCAGATTCAAATTATATTATATTTAAAAGAAATCAACTAAATAAAATAAAATGATTTACCGCAAATGAAAGATTAAATAAGAATAAATAAAGAAAACATTGAAAAAAAAAGAATGACTACTGTCGACAGCTTTTTAATTATTTCCAAGGACAAGTTGCAGTTGGAAATATTTATTTTTTCAGTTTTGTAGAAGTTATTTCTAAGGGTAAGGGCAATTGATGCTATTTCCAATGGTGTTGTCCTCGAAAATAGATTTTTTCTCCAACAGCTCATCCGAAATTGTATTTTTCCATGATAACTTTTGAGGCATCTCGTATTCTCGAGGATATTTGCCTTGGGAAATAACCTTTTTTTTTTTAGTGAATTATATTAATCATTAATAGGTGGTGGCGTCCTTATTTTAATTTTTAATATAGTATAAAACCGTACGATTTAATAATATTAAAAATTAACTTTATTAAATTTTATAGTTTAACCTTATAGTTTGATAGCATATACGTATGAAAAAAAAAGAGGGGACCAAACTAGAAAAGACACGTACATATAATTAAAAGTTTTGTATTTTCTATGGAAATAAGTTAGAGGGATTGACAAAACCCAAATGAATATATTTAAAAACAAGTGGGTTTCACCCTTGAAGCAACTTGTATATAACATAAAACTAAATTAAAAGATGAAAATAATATTAAATTCAAGAAGCAAACTAGCCGATAGTATCCCAAACAAACCACATAAAACAGTAAAAAATTTAAAAATTAGAACAAACCTAACTAAGCCTAAAAATACTAGCAGAAACTATGACATAAGCAAATTTTCGGCTAAGTTTCAGTTTGATCCATCATGCACCATGCCTTCAATCTGTGCTTCAACTTCTTTTTCATCATTTTCTCCATTGACAGCAACGATGCTGTCCACATATGTAAAAACTTTATAAGAATATCCCATTCCACTATCAATAGGGAGAATAAAATTCCTTTTAGTCTTAGGATTAAACAAAAAGAATTGATCCACACTTTTCATAATAATTTTGCTGTCTCTAAAACTTCCAACCGGCCAAGCTATTCTTTCGAATGCAGTGTTAAACGTTCTAGTCCACCCCTTTCCTTCATTCATTACCCACAATTCAAACCGATTACTCAACCTACTTCGAAACCCTAGACCTGGATAAACAGCTAAAGCAAGTGATTGGTCATAGGACAGTGCTTTCACATAACAATCAGTTGGAAGTTCCGGCATTGCTGTCCTCCAGAATAGCTCTAGATTCATGTCATACGACACGACAAATTTCTCATTAACCAAAACTCCAATTCCATTCGCAATCCAGTGAAGAACTTCTTTCACAGCCACCGCATCTTGCCCTCCGTAAATCACACACGATCCCGTGCCAGCGGCCACTTCTTTCCATTTTCCGGTACTCGTGCTGTACACTTCGGCAATCGCATCATAACGAGCCTGAAAGTTGACAATCCTCACCAATACATAATCATTGGTGTCTTGGTTGAATCCAAATCCAAGAGAAACCATCCAAAACGTTTTCAGACGGCTTTCGGTGAGTGAGGGTGTGGGGAGACGTTTGAATTCATTTGTTGCCGGATTCCACAGCACGAAAGCCATCCCGAAAGCACTTGAAACATCGAGACAGAGCAATCCATTGCAAGAACCGACAATCTTCGGGAAGGTTGATAAACCTTCTAGAGGTGGCAACTCTACTTGGTGCTGCTTCAGGTCGCTGCGAAGCAGCATCAAACCGGAATCATTCCCGAAGGCGTGATTGTAGTAACGGACGATAAGAGAGTGGTTTCGAATGGAGCAATTGAGGTGTGCGGTTACGAACTCTGAGGACTTGATGAGAAGGAGCCAAGATTTGGAGACGCACTTGAAACGAACGATGGATTTTATGGGCAATTGTAATAGAATGTCAGTGATGATAACAAGTGGAACAGAGGAAACCGTGGTGGTGTCATTGGTGGTCATGGCCTCTTGACTTCTTGATCTCTTTCTGCTCATCTAACTCTTGTTTAGGGTTTGCAAGAAACGTGGGAGAGAATGTTAAAGAAGGTGTATTTGTAGCCAGTGAAAAAATCGGTTGTTTTAGATTTTGAGAGTTGGTATTTGTTTAGGAAAGAAATATAATAAGATTCATTGGGCCTGTTTAACTAGGCATCATTTGAAATGGACCTCCCTTGACTTCTAAAGATAGTAGAGGAAAGTTGCGAAAAGAGTTTGGCAACATTGCGAGTCTCTCTCTCTCTCTATGTATTGATTTAGAAGAAGAAAGATAAACTTTACCCTACCATTAAACTTCAAGCTAAAGTGTGTTTACCATCTTAAAATCTAATTTTGTGAGGATCGGATCTTGTAAGATGCAATACAACAATATTATTCATGAAACATCCTTACAGCAACATTAAATAATATCTAAATTCATAAATGAAAAAAATTTAAAAAAACTCACATTGTTCGGTTGATAATGTACCTTTCTTCAATATCATATACCTAACCAACAAATTAAATGTATGGACTAAGGTAGTGTTTACGTCACGGATTAAGGAATTGAAATTATTTACAGTGTTTACTTCGTAAAATGGAGGCTGGAATCAGAATCGGAATCCGAATCATGGACCCCACCCAAAATTTCCATTTTACATCCATTAAATTTTTATAATTCCCAAATTGCCCTCAATCAACTTTTTTCATTTTTGCATTTTGATGCTTACAAAATTTATGAAAATATCAAAAAATGTTGTATTATTTGCAAATAGGTCCTCTGTTATTTAATAATAATTAATTAATTAGTTAAAAATGTTATTTAAAATATATTATTTTAATTATTATTTTTATTAATATTACCATAATATGAAATAATAATAATAATGTCATTATTATTATTATTATTTTAATATTATTTTATTAAAATCTATTTATTTTATTATTATTTAAATGTCATTATTATTATTAAATAATATTAAATTTATTATTTTAATTATTATTATTATTAAAATTTATTAATTTTAATGTTTTAATTAATATTATTGTCTTTATTATTGAGGATTTCATTTCCATTCCGATTTCAAGACAAAACAAACACATTAATGGCAATCCAGCTTAGTTCGATTCTGATTCCTACAATTTAAGGAAACAACTCATTTTGATTTCTATTCTCATTCCCATTCCAGCCCATTCCCATTTCTACCCATTCCAATAGAGGTCATTCTGATTTTTGTTTAGTAAACGCAACATAAAAAAAATTGTTTACGCACAAATGATAAAATATGATGCTCAACCGTACGTTATATTACAAGAAGAAGAAAGAAAAAGAAAAGCCAACATAGTTCTTCAAGTTTCAGGGTTAAAAAAAAAAAGAAGGAAAAAAAGCCTTATATTGTAGGAACTAGGAAGAAGAATAAAGAATGGGAAAAAAAGCAGTGAGGAAGTGGCCTGATTTGAAATTAGAGTCCTCCCAACTATCGAAGATTTTTATTTATTAAAAATGTGTGTGTATATATATATATATATATATATATATATATATATATATATATATATATTTCATTTCGAGTGAGATTGAAGATGAATAAAAACAAATCAAGCAACAAATACACGGAAGACAGCAAAGATAGGCATAGACAAATCAATAGTTAATGAAATATGCTAAATTTTTGCAAGGGTGATGAATATTTTTATAAGCGCAAAGAGAAAATAAAAAATCAAATGAATAAGGATTAATTGATGGAGGACTATTTTGGAATTTGTTAGGTTGCGTGTAGAGTGAAAGTTATTTTTGAAATTTTAATAAATGAGCGGACAATGTAAAAAAGTATTTGAAATAATTTTTTTTGTGTGCAAATAGCCCCATCCTATAACTAAAATGACATAATTTGTTCATTTAAGTCATTTTAATGATCTTGTCCACTTTTATAATTAATTTACCGAACACATATAGTAATGGATTTGGATCCTCTTCAAATTTTTATTTTTTCTAATCTTTTGAAAATCTTTATACACATGGCGGTTTTATATTCAATGGTCAAGAGTTATTTAATTTTTATTTTTTCTTCCTAATGTCTATCGTCTTGTTTTTCATTTTTTCATGAACCCTTTTCTCCAAGCAAATGGAAAATCCATCAAACGGAAAATTTTTATGGGAAACTTGAAATTAATCTAAAAATAAATAAATATGGTAAAAATGTCATGCAAGAGTAGTTTCTTGTGTGTAAATCTCCCACCATCTACAAACTTACTTGCAACTTCTTATCCTTCATTAAATATGTATTATGTATTGCTAACTGACCTTAATTAGAAATCATTGGGTTGTGAATTGATTGTGTAATTTTGCTGCTTTTCTTTTAATTTATGTCAAAGTTTGATTTTTAATACATTTATTTGGCTGACTCTTCCTCCTTGTCAATTCGACTAGAAGAACCATAAAAAATATGGCAGTTATTTTATAAAACCATTATGATTGATGTTGTTTAATTAGAACTCTTCTTTTTCTTCTACGGTTAGAGGGACTCGATCTTTTAAAATTAGGGAAAACAAAACATATTAATATAGTGGTATACCAATTTATGGAAAAAGATGAAAATAAATAAATCTTGACTATTCAGCACAAAAATATCATATGTCGTGAGTTCTTTAAAATATTAAAAAAATTAAATTAAATCCGTTAATAAATTCTTTGGTAAGTGATTATGTTCTATTCTAAAATTACCAAACATGTAATCAAATTATTTCTAAAGTTGCTTATTACATTTCAAAATCTATGCTAATGCCATCCAAAATCTTTTTTTTTTTTTTTGGTGAAAATTATGGTTATGTGTAATACAAATATGTGAGTTAAGTTCCATTACAATTGGTGAATCATGAACGAGGAACTCAATCTAAAAAATTTAGAAGAAATATATTTTCACAATAACTTGCATTCTCAAATCTTAAGAATAAGGTGAGAAGGTGGTCACCATAACACCATTCCACATTCTTTTATCACTTTCCATTAAGAAGTAAAAGTAAGAAATTGAGGTTAAACATCTACAAGGGCGATAGTATGTATCTTATTACTCTAGAAGTAGAAATCATGTTTATCAACAGAACTGGCAAAATTTGACATGATCCTATTATTCGACCCGAACACAACACAAATAAATGGAAATATGTTGAGTGTTAGAAAATGTATATTTATAAATGAGAAAATCATCATTTCACATTTCAAGTCTTACTAATAACCCTTACTTTTATGTATTTAAACTTCTTGTGATTTAATTATGTATGTTTTATTTTAATTAAGTATTTTATGTATTTTAGGGACATCATGGTCATTTCACAATGAACGAGAGCTCAGACGGCAAAACGAACATCACTTTTGAACTCAGGATAGTAAAAAACCTTAGGAGGAGCATAAAAGGAAAAATGGCACTGTTCACATGTACGGTACTGTCCATGTTACTATTCACGACACTGTTCACACATACGGAACGATGACGTGACATTGATCGATGATGTGACATTGACTGATGAGGTGTCACGATTCCATTGGAGAAAATTCTTATGCACTGTTGATCGGTGACGTGGCAGCATGTTAGTGGATAAAAAATCGCGTGTACGGTACATGCATATACACAGGATTATTTTCAACAAAACCACGTTACTGTTCAAGCCAGTTGACTGTTCAAATTGCGTGGTCAAACCATGTCACTATTCAAACTGCGTGGTCAAACCGCGTACTGTTGACTGATGACGTGGCGCAATCCTGAGCGTCCAAACTGTTTTTAATCCGATGGCCATGATTTACTCAATGTATATATAAAAAGGGGGCCTCCCCCCTAATTTGGCATCCTTGAATTCATTTGTGAGCTCCATTTTCTATAATTCCTTCTCCATCTTGTATTTTCTATGTATTTTAATAAATTCTCATTTTGCCCCTAGTTCAATTATGAGTAGCTAATTTTCTTTCAAGCTTGGGTTGAAGGTGAAGTCTCAACATGTGCCATGGGATTTATTTGGTAAATTTATTTTCTATTCCCCTTTAATTTTTTTGGATGTTTTGACTTTTCGTTGACAAATAGTAATAATATTGTCTAGATACTGCTATAGTTTCACTGGCTCCCTAGTATAAGATTATTATTATTTGGCACGATAAGCTCTTAGCACCATATTGATTAGAGCGTGGTTCATGAGGTGTGGACACCCCCCTCATGATTTAATTGGCATTAATAAAGAATATTTAGCTCATGGTGCATGTTGATGCAGATCCAGATACCCAAGTGCTTCATTTCAATAGATTTCTCTTCAATTTATTCTCGCCATTTTAATTTAAGTTTTAGAATATTCCAAATCATTTTCACCAGAAATTCAACCACCCATTTAGAAAATTAATTCTACACATAATTAAAATCCACCTCCTCGTGGGATCGACACTCGTTACCATTAATCTATTCTACAATAGATTCGTGCACTTGCGAGTTTAATAAAATTTGCACAACAATATAGATCGTTAAATTTTCCATGATTATTAAATGAGTCAGGTCTAAGTTAACACCAATTGTTTTTCATGACGAGTTAGGTATCAATATCTTGACATGATTATTAAATGCATCGTGTTTGGGTTAGTCTAAATTTGACACAATATAAAGTTGACACAAAATGAACATGACCCATTAGCCATTTTGTCAACTTTATTTATCATTATATCATATTGTTTGCTGTAATCACCAATAAATATACAGTTTAGAGTTGAAATCATTACTTTGATTAACAACTGTTCATTAGACATTATAGTTTATAACTGAAATCATTCAATGAAACTCGATTTAGAAATTATATGCTGTTGATACAAACTACAAGGTTCTGATAAGGAGCCACGTAAGTTAAAGAGAACACCTAAGCTTAACAACAAATATGAAGACTATGCTTGAGCATGCAAGCCATGCATGAAACATGCATCATGTGGAAATAGCATGAGAGCAATTACTGGAGCAAGTTTCGGTTGGTTTACTGCGTCAACTAATCATGGTAGATTTGGTAGGGATTATATCTTTGGTTGTTGCATTTGAGTTGTATACTGTTTCGAGTTTATAGCTAGGTTGTTTAATAAATATTTGCTACTTCTTGTTGTTAGCTTTGTTTATACCCTTTTTCATGGTTACAAAGCATAGTTTTTTGTTACATTTAGAACTATTAATAAGCTCAAGTGATGAATAAAGAATTATCTAGAAAATTATCCATACTATTAGTCTTGTGGTTGTTCTCACTCGAAGAAGAACATCTTAATTTTATTCATCAATTGTTAGCTAGCTACTGACTGAGACCGCATCAAGTGGTATCAGAGCGAGGTTTGACAATGGAAACTAACAAGGAACGAATTGAATGCGTAGAAGCTGAGCTTGAGGATATGCAAGATAACATGAAATAAATGGAGTTATGGATCAATGAAAAATTGCATCATTTGGAAGAGAATCTTAGTAAGTTAGTTGAGTCAATTAGCGCCTCCAAAGGGATGCCGAGCCACAGCAACCATGAGAATGCGGGTTTATCATGGCCATGCCATGAAGTGAGTGAAGGGGGGCATTAATAGTTTCTATCTAGATTGGCCAAACTAAAATTTCCTCGCTACTCTGGCGATAATCCAACCGAGTGGAGCAATTGAGTAACTCAGTTCTTCAAATACTAGGAAACAACAGAGAATCAGAAGGTGGCGTTGGCTTCTTTCCACTTTGAAGGCGAAGCCAACCAGTGGTGGCAATAACTGCGCAAGGCTTATCAAGAAGAAGGGCGTACAGTGACATGGGAAATATTTGTGGAGGAGTTGTGGGCTTGCTTTGGTCTAACAGAATGCGAGGATTTCGACGAGGCATTATCTCGAGTAAAACAAACCAGCTCTCTTCGAGACTATTAGAAGGAATTTGAAAGGCTGGGTAACGGGTTTATGGGTGGTCACAGAAAGCATTGGTCGGGACTTTCATAAGGGGACTCAAACTAGAAATATGAGGATATTTGTATGTTTAGACCAAAATCATTAAAAGAGGCAATTAGCTTGGCGCAAATGAAACACGAACAATTATCGCAGCAGAAGAAGTTGTTGCGACCATCACTCAGCAATCGTATACCACTAGCAAAACCAATCATTAACAGAGCTGCCCCAACAGTGACCTTTAAAGGACTATCCTGGGAAGAGATACAGTGACGCAGAGTGCAAGGTTTATGTTTCAATTGCAATGAAAAGTTCACTGCAGGTTACAAGTGTTCAAAGGCTCAACTCTTGATTCTAGAGAGTGAAACCATATCAGATGAGACCAAATTTGAGGAAATTACAGAAGAAGTATAATGATGAATAGAACAAGGAGAGACCATTAATCCTAAGATCACCTTATATGCATTCACGGGATAGACAACACCTTAAACTATGCGTGTGTGATAACTCTAGGAAATAAGAGTTATTACATCAATTTTAGACTTGAATAAAGATCACTTAGAGAACAAATAAGGTGTTTTTATTACATTTTGGTTACTTATTGCATAAACATTCATTTTAGTTGAGTCTTAATAAGTTTTGCTTGAATCAAAGTAATTTGTTCTAAAAAACAGATGCATAATTGTAGGTTCTCAGAAAGTCTTAATTTATGAGGGGATGCTGAGACATTTAGATGAGCAAGAGGAGGAAAGAAGTTGGCCACAAAAGAAGAAAAACACAATCGGGAATAATGCAGTGCTGTTGCGGATGTTAGAGCAACCCATGCTGTAGCAATCTGGGAGCAATGCGGGAGAAAACTTAGGCTCAGGACAACGCATGTTTCCTAATTTAACACATGCACGCTCATGGGCTTTTGTTTACCCTAATTTGCAATATAAAAGGGAGGCGTGCACCACATAGAAAGGCGGCAAGGGAATTATCATTAGAATAATTACAAGGAAAGAAGAAGAAGATCAAAATTGAAGAGTATTGTTTCGACAACATTGGAGAATCGTGCAGAATTATTTGGATTTGTCTTTCACTGTGCTCAACTTATATTTATCTTCTTCCTTTAATTATTTTGATGTATTTCGAGATTAATATATTTATGTTATTTTTCTCATTCAGAATATGAACTAAATTTACTTGTAGTTGAGTCACAAATAGTCCAATAGGTTCTTGACTGTTCTTATATGTTGTTATGGTATTGCTGTAGCATTTTACTCTAGTAGTTTTTATGAATATAACTGTTATTTCGGTTGACCACCCGTTTAATAGCTTCAGTTAAGATAGAGCAGCAAAAGGGCATGTCTTAGCGGATATTATTAGAGTACTACTTGATCTTAAGTCGAGTTTCCTGGATTAAGTTATCTTGAATCCTATAAGGGCAATACTTGAAGTTAAGATTTGTGACACACTAGACATAAGTGTTCACCTTGTAGGGTGGAGAGATTAAAGGTTATAATGCCATACCATAAATATATTAGCAACTGGTCATTGTTAATAGATTTAAAGGTATGAGATTTTCAATATGCGATAGCTGAGGATGCAAATTTATTCTGCCCAGTGCTGCAGCACTTGTTGTAACAACTGGTGCTAACTTGATAAACAACAGTCACCCCATTAGGAGAGTTTGATCATTCAACTACTATAATCTCAATTGAATCTTAGACACATTTAACCTAGTTTATTTCATTACAGTATTGTTTTATTTAAATCTCTCGCAATCATTAATTACGATAGGAATTACTTGACAATTGTTTGTTTCGGTCTTAAGTTGATTTGCACTATTGTGATTGCTTTAGCATTTCGAGTAACATCAATCCATGTGGAGACGATCTTGAATTCTCATCACTTTATTACTTGTTGTGTATACTTGCACATTGGCATTAGTAGTAATTACTTATAAAAATTAACCAACAGTGTGACAACAAAGGTTAGACCGTATGAAATTATAGTCTTAATTGACAGTGGATCAACGCATAACTTCATTAGTACAAGTTTGGCCAATATGCTCAATTTACCAATCATGCCCACGACAGCATTTTCGGTTCGAGTAGTAAATGGAGAAAAAGTGACATGCCTAGGGAAATTTGAGAAGGTACATGTCATGATATAAGAAGTTCCTTTTCACTTACCCTTTATTCACTATTTATCAGAGGATTAGATATGGTTTTGGGCATTCAATGGCTTGAGATGTTGGGTTCGGTTGTATGCAATTAGAAATGCCTCACCACGGATTTCAATTGGGAGAATGAGAATCGATGATTGCAGGGGATTGGACCTTAAACACTACAAACAACCTCCTTGACAGAAATCACGAAGGAAATGAGACAAGGGCATTCAATTTTTGCAATTTGCTTGCACGTGAATATGGAGGAATCCTTAAGCATGGCATCACTAGACATGCAAGAATTATTAAAGGGATAAGTAGACTTGTTTCAAGAGCCAAATCAACTACCACCTATAGGTGAGATTAATCACCGCATCACGGTTAAGGAAAGAATCGAGCCCATCAATGTTAGGTCGTACTATTACGCCTATTTCCAAAAGGCTGAGATTGAAAAACAAGTATACGAGAAGTTGAACTTTCGACTCATAAGGCCAAAAGAAGGTTGGTAGTTGGCGGTTTTGCACAGAATTGGAGCTTCGGCCAGCAAGAATTGGAGTACTTAAGACATATGGTTACTTGCCACGACGTGAAAGTGGATGAAAGAAAAATTTCTGCCATAGTGTCCTAGCCATGACTGATGAATATTTAAGAACTAAGGTGATTTCTTAGCATGACCAGGTACTAACGCAAATTTGTACAAGAATATAGGCAATTGGCACGACCCCTTACTAATTTGCTCAAGAAAGGGCAATTAAGCTAGAATGAAAAAGCAAAGGAAGCATTTGTCAAATTAAAAAAGGCCATGATTAGTACGCCGATGCTGTCCATGCTAAATTTCAAAGACACATTCCTTATTGAAAGAGATGCCTTAGGAGATGGCATAGGCGCGGTATTACAACAACAAAGGGAAGCCTATTGCTTTCATGAGACGAGCCCCAGGGTGTTTAAAAAATCTTCGTCAACATATGCAAAAGAGATGCTTGCAATTGTGGAAGCAATACATACTTGTAAGCCATACTTACTAGGTTAAAAATTCATTATCCAAATGGATCAACGCAGCCTTAAATATTTCTTAGAGCAAAAAATCGCTACACTAGAGCAACAAAAATGGCTTGCCAAGTTGATGGGATATGATTATGAGATTCGTTATTGACTGGGCCGTCAAATGAAAATCCAAAGGGCATCAAGACAATATATAAAAGCACCAAACTCATCAAAATTCCCCAGTCATGATCATTCCAATATTTGAAATTCTCACTACTAGAAAAATGGTCTTTACTGACGTAAGAATAGTGTTAGTAATTACTTTCACTGACACTTGCTAATTGTGTTAGTAATCTGGCAGTTAGAAAAATAGAGACACTTGTAAGTGGTGTCACGAATGTTGTGTCAGTAATTACTATATTTATGACACTATGGTATTAGTAGTTATTGATATTTTATTAGTGTTTCTGATTACTATTACTATTGTATCACTGTTTAATTTGTTTTAAAAAAATAAAAATTTGAATTGGCTGTTGATTTATTGGTAAAATTAAAAGGCACCACAAAATAACCACAAAAAAATTGATATATATTACAAAATCTTTAATTTCATATTTAAATATTATTAGTATATATTACAAATCCTAAATACTTTAATAAACAAGATATCCTATTCTTGTAACTGAATAATCTTAAATACATAATAATTTCTACCATCCAATCAAATGCTAACTAATTATGGCTAAATTTAACAAATTTAGAAGCTAAATTGATAAGGATGACTGCCTTTCACTCTTTGAACATAAGTAGTGCAGTTGTGTTATCACACCAGCAGCTTCTATATTCAATAGACTGGATGGGTTAGGATACAAGTGAAGTCGAGGAAGAAACACTTCAAACACACTGATCAAATCTGCATACGAGTACATCGAAAATGAAAAAAAATAGGCTATCAATATGAGAAAATTTAGAGGAACTAAAGTTTATATAATAAGGCAACTCAAATCTAATTAAAGTTTATTTCAAAGAAAGGGAAATTAAAAGGAAAGACCAATATGAAAACATTTAGAGATATGAAGGTGAAAAAATCGCTAACATAGCCTGAAATGATATATACTCAATTTCATCTATTAGAAAGAATATGCAAATATATACACGAAAGAAAAAGTGCTAAAAAAATATAAGGAATAAAGATGCAAAAAAAAAAAAAAAAACTAGCTGCAATAAACTGCCACTTTTATATGGATCATCATATGATGTGGATAAGGCTACTACTACTATGGTTATCTAGGTTCAGGAAGATGATCCCTGCAACCAGACGTCAACCTATATTTGTCAAATAAAATCATATCAAATCAGGTAGAAGGTTGAAGATATTCTTCAAACCATCTGATCGTGGTCCAGGTAGAATTAACCATGAAGCTATATGAATAGATATGCATGTCATGAGTGGAACTATATATGTGGGATAAAGTAACTGTATAAATTTTATCAAGGAACAGATGATTTGAAGGCTTTTGCTGATTCCTTGCCACTCTTCACTACCAGAACAAAATTGATAGAAGCCAACTGAAAACAAGAAGAAAATTCGAATTTTTATATTGCAGTTCACAAACTGATAAGCTATATTTGAAGCTCATCAACATATAGATTTTAAAAACTTTTGGTTAGGATAAAATTTTGGTCCTCGAGTTTTCTTTTAGTTTTACACTTTTTTGAATTGAAATAGACTTAATTTTGTTAGTAAAATTATGAAATTGGTTCAATTTGGTTAAGAGATTTAGCCAAATGCCAAATTTATTCAATTTAAACTTGAAGAATTTAATTTAGGCCTGAAAAAATCCAAGTATACTTTTTCGAAAGTGATAATAGGATTAAATAACAACAGCTGTAAAAGAAATATTAGGTTCTTGACAAATAATTTCCAAATAAACTTTTATTAAGCTAGTTTTTATGAAGCTATGTAAAAATGCATGTAATTAATTCATTTTCAACTAATATTCAAGAGTTCTCTAACCGCATTAGAAGAATCTAGGAGTGGTAGGATTTACCTTAAATGAGAAATTACTAAATGTGTACTGCATAGCAAGAGTAGAGGCATTAAATTCTGCCTAGCAACCACACTCATCAGCCTCCTTCATAGGAAAAATTAAAAAAAGGTCAGGAAAATGAAAAATTAATCCTGTAGTAGTAAGCCTCATAAAATTCATACTCATAAATTTTGATTTAAGTTCTTTCACACATGCTTCCAAATATATTTAGACTTGGCATTTTCTAAATTAGAATAATCAGATTAAAGCCGTCATCAAAAGATATTTGCATCATAATCTGATCCACTAAGAAGCTTTTGTCCATAGAGATTGATAGGTAGACAAATGAAACCTCTTCATCCAGTGTGTTACTGAAAAAAAAGGCTACTGCATCTGTCAGTCAAATCGTCAAAGTCATTACCTAAACATTTTTGGATTCCATACATAACAGCTCACAAAGTAACTTGTGTTCAGTGATTCTGCAGCTGGTATAAACATATCCTACAGTTAAGAAATAAAGCTACTCAGTATTGCAATTAGGTCAATTACAATGTCAAACAAGTTAATAAGCTTGAAATCAAAGGACTTGTCTTGCAAGTGTGTCCTAGTTTATATTTTTTTAAAAAGAATGTTGTTTCAACGGCCAAAAAATTCTGCTTAGTCCCTTAAGTCATAGTACAATTTAAGTCTTTGCTAGTAACTAACTCTCAACAGTTTACCTCTCTAGCTCCAGTGGCTCCTAGTTTTTTAACTGGATTTTCAATTAATAATCTAAAATAAAATGAAATTTTGATTGTCAGTAAATATGAAAATGAGCCAGCTCTAAGTTGTTGATTGATAGGGGACCTTATTATGAAATAACTAGTATATTATGCCAATAATAATTCTTACATCATATGCCACCAAACAAAAAATATTTCTCATTTTAATATGGATCTATAAACTTTGCGTGGACTGAAATGATTGAAAATGACATTGTAACTTCAACAGACAGATGTTGTACGAATCTCTTTTATAAATCTTACTTGCAATTAAATCACAAGCCTCAATGCTCATCTCCTTTGGCATGTTTGGCTAGGGTATATCTCTATTCATAATGCTCTCAAATTTTTTTTGTAGACAACAGAACATTGGAAAATGATGGCAGGATGTTACCCAATAAACATTAAATAGTATAAAACTGAAAAGTCAACATTATCGGTCAAAAGGTCGGTAAGAATATTCACTTAGAATATGTTAATGATAGTTCAACCAAAAGAAAGGAACTAGCATCTGAAATCATTTAACTTAGGGACAGATGGATAGTCATATTTTGGTTGCCTACCTTAGGGGTTTTGGCATTAAATGAAAGAATGCCTACAAGCAACTGAAACAGAATAATACCCACAGACCACCAATCAGCAGCTGCTCATACAAAGAGAATATTCTGGAGCATCAAATAATATGTTTAAGAAAGAATACCCTCATTTCTTATTTACATATACTACCATGTTAACTCATTTCTCACAAGCATCTCATTAAACACTTTACATACATTATATTAGTCTCCAAAAACTATGAATGACTAACACAACTCTTACCATTAATATATCAACGAATCAAAATGCGGAAAAAAAATTCCAAAACCATGTATTAATTGAATAAAAATAAAAGAATTAGTAAACCTACTTAAAATTCAACAAAAAGAACCAAATTAATTTCTTACTAAATTCACATATAAGTAGAGACTATTTAATAATTATTAATTATTTAGCTAATGCTCACCTTGCTTAATTACCATGCCTACATCTACAACTGCTTCACCTAAGTGGAACTTTTGCTTCTTCTTCTTTAAACAACCTCCAACAACGCTCTTTAACTTTGACCAAGGCATCGGTCCACGATCTTGGAGCTAAATTAAACTCCTAAAATCATTTTTCTCGATGACGAAGATTTGCATTAAGTAAAAAAGTGGCTAGAATTTCACGACCATGTGAGATTTTGTTGGATTGTAATAGAAAGATTTAAGGTTAGGGACTGAAAAGAGGCAAGATTCAAAGTGAAAAATTGAGTTAGATAGTAAGAGATTGTGTTGGATTGTAAGAGTAAGATAAGAGAGGAGTGGTTGAGAGAAGAGTTGGGGTTGATAAGACGACGCATTTAGATTAGAGTTTTGTGAATTTGGTGAAGTTAGGGTTTTTTAAATTTGGGGAGTTTAGGAGGGAATGCGAAAGATTAAAAATTGTCTAAATTAAACAAGAAAAGTTAAAAAAAAATGTTTGGTTAGTAGTTAGTTTTCTGAACTAGAAAATTTGAGATTTGGGCGTCCTGATCTTTTTTTTGAACTTAAACACTTGAGTACTAGAGGTCTTCGGTTCGGGTTCTATTTAGAACCTAATTAGAATTACTTTATTTTTATTACTGATACTTTAATATCAGAAATCTCTGATGTCTAAGTTATAGATACTATAGTATTAGTAATTTGTGATATTTTTATGTTAAATACGGAAAATGGTCCATATGTATGAAAATAGTGATACTTTTTAAAAAATTGTCACAAACCAAGTGTCAGTAAAGACCATTTTTCTAGTAGTGTCTTTATGACGTGAATTTGTAATTCACAATAATACATGAATGATTTGATTCCATAAGTTACTAGGACAGATGCTGCTCAGACTGATCGCAAAAACTTGGATCCCAACACTGACAAGTTTCGTGCACTCGATTTTAAATCAGGTTGCTGAAGGCAGCACATGAAACACTCTTGATGTTAACATGTATGTGTCCATAATGTTGATTTTGATGATAACAAACAAAATTAACAATGATTAATCTTTTAAAAGCTCAAATTATTTTTCATATATTTTAACAAATCATTATTTTGATAATATAAGGGTTTTATACTTAAAAGAAAAATGATTTTATTAAATTGGTTATTTTTCAAGTTCATGGTCTAATTGAAAAAGTTTTAAAACTACGGAAATTGACTTATTTGTAAAGTTTTATAAAGATTTTGGCTATATTATAATTATAGAATAGTTTGGGGTAAAACTATAATTTTAGAAAATAATTTCACTGTATCAGTCATTGTAGCAAACGGCTAACCGTTTACTGAAAAACGACTAACCGATAATTTTCAGAAGGCATGTTCTGCAAAGTATTGTTAAAATGATGATTCTGAAAAATAACGGTGAACCATTTACAAAAAATGGTGAACCGATTTTTTTTAGATTGCTAATCTTGAATCGTTTAGCAAGAACGATTGAGCCAAATTTGTTTTGTACGATTCTGGAAATTAACGGTGATCCGATAATACCAAGCGGTTAATCGATTATTTGAATTTCAGTCCAACGATTATTTGGACTAGTCAAGATGGTAAACTGATAGTTGTTAATAGCGATCCGATTTTTGGCAAAAAGTCAATAACGGCTAGTTTTCAGCTCCAACTATAAATAAACTCAATCAAACTCAAACAAAGTGAGATCCAAAAGTTATCATTGAGTTTATTACTGAGCATATAACCATTATTGAGCTTTAAACTTCTTTTTATTTCTTTGATTCACACATTGAGCATTCATTTGTAATCAAACACATTGTGTGAGAGAAAATTCATTTGTAATCTTTATCCTTGAGAGGTTGTAAGTGTTGGGATACACTTGAGTTAAGAGATTGAGGATAATCTTTTGTTGTAAAGGTCCATTGACACTTTGGAAGTCAATTGTACGTATTTGAAACCTTGGGAGACTTAGATAGTGAAATCCTCAAGCTTGGTTTGCTTAGAGGTGTGGACGTAAGTGAGGTTGGCCGAACCACGTAAAAATCTCAGTGTTTGAATCTCTCTTCTCTTATCTTTTTAGATTTTGATTGGTTTATTTATTATTGCTTCAAATTTATTTAAGATTTACATCTAATTTCGATTTAGTATTGAATAATTTTTAGAATCCTAATTTACCCTCCTCTTGGGTTGTATAACTAGTATTTCATTTGGTATCAGAAAGAGGTGCTCTTAACCGTCTGGAGTTAAAGATCCATAGTAACCCAAATTAGCTCAACCTTCATGGAAGGCCAATCCACCACTAGACTTCCATTTTTTATGGTAATGACTATTCTTATTGAAAAACTAGCATGAGAATCTTTTTACAAGCCTTAGACTATGAAATATGGGAAATAGTTTCTGATAGTTCATTCATTCCTAGGAAGAATGCTTTAAGTGAGTCGGATAGGAAAAATATGTCTTTAAATTCCAAGGCTATAAATGCTTTATTTTGTGCCTTAGATAAAAAGAAATTTCATAGAGTTTCAAATTGTTTTAATGCTTATGAAATTTGGAGAAAACTTGAAATTGTGTATGGGGAGACTAAAAGTGACGAGGAATCTCATGAAGTGTCAAATTTGGCACTTATGGCAATTGCTTTGGTAACAATTGTTGCCATATTGATTTTGTTGAATAGATCATGATGAATAAATAATAGCTTGAATTTGCGAAAGTATGCTAGTATGTTTACATAATTAAATTATTATAATGTATAATCATGATGCATGGATATATATATATGATGGTAGCATGTCAACTTATCATGATGCCTTTGTTTGATTTTGATAATTGTATGATCTTTGATTTCATCTTTTTAATTGCCTATCATCATGTTTCATGTCATTTATTGATCTTCCTTATTTGTTCATCACTTATGTATGTGTGAATTCATATGTCATTTATTGTATTATATCATCATTCATTAAATTGGCCTATGTGAGCATTTGTAATAATGGATTTGATCACTTGTTCTTTAGCTCATAATGATGGCTTTTCTTAATAGCTATATTGATTTTGATGATCTATATATTGTTATATGTTGATTTTGATGATCTATATATTGGCATTATGTACTTATTCTTTACTTAAGTTTTGATGATAAAGAATGTGCTTTGATGATTACATTATATTGGATGAAGTTTGATTTTATGCAATCTATGATTGGTGAATGGATGCATTTTTTGTACTTTATCGATGTATTGTTGAATATGCATTACTTGTTTTAAATGATATCGAAAGGGAAAAAAATACATATTCTTCGAGAATTTTAAGCATATAAGATTTTTTAAGTTATATTGAAATGTCACATTAGATCTTTGATGAGTTTAGTTGTCTTGATTTCTAAAATGTGATTAGTAGTTATGGAGCTTGGATAGTTGATAATATGTTCTTATAACTTTTGCATGCCAATTTGGTAAACAAATCAAAACCTCTTTGCGAAGAACAATTTTTAAAAATTCGACATGAACTTGGGATGAAAAAATTTATTAATATCTCTAATCATGTTATTAATACTATTAAAATTTATTTCTTAATGATTTTGATGATTGATGATTATATGTGTGTTGCTTGATGAATTGATGGTGTTGTTGGTTTGTTATAATTGTTTAAGCTTATATGGAAGTGTTTTTAACCATGTTGTGTATTTGAGGATTTGTTCATTTTTAAGGGGAGACTCTACCGAAAGTTTTGCTCACACAAAATGGGTAATATCTTCATTGAATTATTTTTGATGATCTTGTTTGGATTACATCTATCTATCTTTTCTTTTTTTATGATGAAGGAGGAGATAAATATGATATGTTTTTGGATAAAATCATTTTGGTTAAAATTTTAAATTGGCCATATATTTAGGGGGAACATACAATATGATTTTGGATAATATGCATTTTGAACTTTTTTTGTTGTCCAAAGGGGGAGACAAAGTAATCTATCATTTCGATGTTGTTAAAAGGAGGAGAATTATATGCACTTTGAGTATTGTTTTAAAGATTGATATGTGATTATGGTGATGATTTTGATGATTTTGGGATATGATGATGATTTGATTACATGGTTATTTTATATGATAATTTTATGTTATGCGTTGTTGATTTGGTAATTGATGAAATAATGGTTCATGATCTTTTTATGGTTGATGGATTGTGTGATGATTTGTATATAGAGTTGGCTTATATCATGATTTATAATAATTTGGGAGTAATATTATTAAACTTTTATTTGAGGTGATGCTTGTTGTTAGGGGGAGATTCTGTCGAAATTTCTACTCAGACAACATGGGTAATAAATTTGCTACTTTTTTTTCTTTTTCACTATGTTTTCTTTTTGCGGATGAAGGGGAGAAGAATACATGTTTTTAAATTTGTAAAAATTTGCTACTCTTTTTCTTTTCCACTAATTTTTTTTAATGATGAAGGGGGAGAAGAATACATGTATTTACATTTGTTAATTTAGCTAATTGGCAAATTGTTTAAACTTATAATATACTCAAGGGGAGCTTACATTTAGAGGGATCAATTTGTGGAATCATTCTTTAAGTACATACAAGGTTTGTCATCATCAAAAAAGGGGGAGATTGTTAACATGTATGTGTCCATAATGTTGATTTTGATGATAACAAATAAGATTAAGAATGATTAATCTTTTAAAAGCTCAAATTATTTTTCATACATTTTTAACAAATCATTATTTTGATAATATAAGGGTTATACTTAAAGGAAAAATGATTTTATGAAATTGGTTATTTTTCAAGTTCATGTTCTAATTGAAATAGTTTTAAAACTATGGAAATTGACTTATTTTTAAAGTTTTATAAAGATTTAGGCTATATTATAATTATAGAACAGTTTGGGGTAAAATTATAATTTTAGAAAATAGTTTCATTGTATCAGTCATTGTAGCAAACAACTAATTGTTTACTGAAAAACGGCTAATCGATAATTTTCAGAAAGCATGTTCAGTAAAGTATTGTTAAAATGATGATTCTGAAAAATAACGGTGAACCGTTTACGAAAAATGGTGAATCGATTTTTTTTAGATTGAACTGTTTGGTAAGAAGGGTTGAGCCAAATTTGTTTTGCAGGATTCTAGAAATTAACGGCGATCCGATAATGCCAAACGGTTAACCGATTATTTCAATTTTAACCCAACGGTTATTTGGACTAGTCAAAATAGTAAACCAATAACTGTTAACGGCAATCAGATTTCTGGCAGAAAGTCAATAACGGCTAGTTTTCAGCTCCAATTATAAATAATCTCAATCAAACTCAAACAAAGTGAGATCCAAGAGCTATCATTGAGTTTATTACTGAGTATATAACCATTATTGAGCTTTAAACTTCTTTTTATTTCTTTGATTCACACATTGAGCATTCATTTGTAATCAAACACATTGTGTGAGAGAAAATTCATTTGTAATCTTTATCCTTAAGAGGTTGTAAGTGTTGGGATACACTTGAGTTAAGAGATTAATGATAATCTCTTGTTGTAAAGGTCCATTGACACTTTGGAAGTCAATTGTAAGCATTTGAAGCTTTGGGAGGCTTGGATAGTGAAATCCTCAAGCTTAGTTTGATTGGAGGCATGGACGTAGGCGAGGTTGGCCGACCCACGTAAAAATCTCAGTGTTTGAATCTCTATTCTCTTCTCTTTTTATATTTTGATTGGTTTATTTATTATTGCTTCAAATTTATTTAAGATTTGCATCTAATTTCGATTTAGTATTGAATAATTTTTAGAATCCTAATTTACCCTCCTCTTGGGTTGCATAACTAGTATTTTATTTGAATCCCCCTATATGACACCAGAGTAGGTTGGGGACTATTCATGCATAAGATGGCTTGTCGTTTTGATAACTCTAATTCTGACACATTCAACCAGCAATAGCTAAATGGGCTTTGAGAAAACAACGTATTATAAAAGCAAATCTCATGCTTCACCTTTTCATTATTGATAAGTTCAAGAAGAGCGAACGAGAAAGGTGGATTGAAGAGATACGTGTCCATAGGATAACACATCTTAGTCATATTCTTCTCGGCAGGCAATGCAATATCTGACCGCAGAGAATGTCTAGCTAACCAGTCTTATTCTTCCTTGCAATGCAAGCTAAAAACGGGAACTCTGATGAAGTCTGTGAAATAAGCAATGGAAATCCAGCATATTGTCATGGGCTGCTCGAATTGCAAAGAAGGCTAAACTGGTGACCTAAGGTACACTAAGAGGCAAGCCGAGATGCACCAAGTAACGGGCAACCCAAATTTTTCAAGAGCCCAAATCTAGTCTAGGTGTGCTAGCTTAGCCTGATTCTAGAATTTTCTAGCACACTCTAGCACATTTCAACAACTTGTACGTATTTAGAGTTTTCTACACACGTGTACACTTTAATATTTAGATATTTTGGGTGTAATTGAATGAAAAGTATTAGAATGGGCAAGCCCAAATAGGGCATGACACTTGTTATTTTGCACACACCACACATCAAGTACACGCAACTTAAGTATACTCGTGAAGCTCTCTTATATTCTCTCTTTGAAGTAATAAAATTCCCTTTAGCTACATTGCTCTCTCTTCTCTCTAGCTTTTCCATAAGCATTTTTGTTTAGCTAGTTTGAAAGGTCCGATAGGCTTACTCAGTAACTTTTGTGCTAAAAGTTTTCTAAGTGTCACACAGGTTGCTGTGTGACGTACTTATCTCGTGACAATAAAATCTCTTAATAGGGTATTTGTTTCATCTATTATTCCTAGGAAAGTAATGGCATATTTGGGGGCATTGTCGTAAGTTGTCAATGAATTGCTATTCATAAATAGCACCAACAATTGACTAATTGACATTGTCTATATGAGCATATGACTAATCCGAAAATGGAAGAAGTTCCACCAAAAAGAAGCTTGAGCTTAATTCCCTTGCCTATTCCCATGGCGGTCATGTTCTAGAATGTACACTCCTTGAAGCAAGCGTGCAACAATAGATCTTCAATGATATGGATTATTCTTGTACAAGAAACATGCTTAGAGCCAAAGATTAGCTGCATCAAATCATTACTATAGTTAATATAAATAATACTAGTTATGATGCCCTATTTGTCGGTTAAAGATAGTTTTACTGCGGAAATATTTGGATCACATTTCTCATACAACATATAGAATTACCATAGTCTAGAAATTTAACTTTGCTTTTTTATTGTAGTGATTTAGGCTTTCAGGTCATGATTTGTCATCACTAATTGTTAGATCACAATTTGTCACCAATAATCATCCAGATTATAACTCAAGTTTGATCTGCAGTTGATGAGTGGGTTTTTTAATCACTACTCAAAGTAGCTAGCAATAGAAAAAATTTTCTCTCAAAGTTAGAGAATTTTTTTCCTTTGTTTTGTATATTGTACCTTCTCTTTTTTTAAAAAGTAAAAAAACTGACTTTTCCTTTGTTCTATATATTTTACCTTCTCTTTTTCTAAAAGGTGTGCCTCTTAATACCTATTTGATGAAAACCCTAGGCTTTTGTTTTATCTTTTTTTTTTTAATTCTATTAAATAAAAAATATTTGATTTAAATTAAAAGACAAGATAAAGCCTAAAATAACCCATCGATTATGTATGTTATAGGAGCCAACCTTGTAAAATAACACAAGACCCTTTATACACATGCATATTAAATGAAGCCTCTCACCAAATAATACATTTAGGCTTTTGACTGAAGTAACTAGTTATTTTACTTATCAGTCTTGTAATGGTGCAATAATGTAAGTGAGCTAACATGAGGATCATTTAGCTACAAACAATAGTGGCTAAAATAATTAAGCTTATAATTAAACTATCCTGATTATTTAATTCCAAATCTACTTCGATAAAGATTAGAATTAACCTCTATAATTATATGCCATCTAAGATAGTGTTCTCAAATAATAATTCAATCCATGCCATATTGATTTCTTTACTGAACAATCATTTGTACTGCATTATTTATTAAATTGATATTTCAATTGCCTAATCAATTTAATTACATCTTGTCCCTTGACACTTACTATTTTTCTCTAATGATCATTTTCAAACATATTAATTATGTTGACACACTCTGGCCAGAGAATTCTATGATCAAGTACCAAAACCCGTCAACAGATATGTTGTACAAAATCTATATTATTAATTTATAATTTCACTGCTCATAATTGCTCTCACCAAGATACCAGATAATCTTGACTAAAAATGTATATTGTGTCAATTCGTAACTCAAATGGAATAACAACATAATTATGAAACTATAGTTAACTCAAGATTGAGATTGCAATAAAATCAATACCTATGAAATTTAATAAGTTTGACAGTCATTTCAAAGTTAATTAAATCTCAATGTGATATAGTTCAATGTAGTCGAACTACATCAGTAAATTCATACATGATTAAAACAAATTATTCAATGAATTTACTATAATCTAAGGATAAACATAGCTCCCAACTTTATTTATCAACTACGAACTCAATTTATTTAATCATAAGATAACTTATATTTATGTCTTATGTGAATCCATATGATAATCACATAAAATATATGTAATATGATTAAATGGATTTTATTCAAAAATATTTATGAAATTAAGATATATGAAAAAAAGCTCACATATTTTGTTATTTAGAAAATAAATAAATCAATCTGTTTTAAAGAGCATATAATCCCAATTGAGATGACACACAATTATAAACACCAAAATTATGTATTTTGTTGGGCAAGCTAAAAGTTAATCTAGAATTTAAAAAGGGATAGAGACAATCAAACAATTAGTGGTAGTACAGTCAATTAAATGAGCTAACCCGAGAGTCAATTTAATTAGATTAATATAAATATGCAATTTAATTTTAATAACTGATAAGAACCAAACAAAGTGAACCAAACAGGGTTTAAATTATAAAAAAACTAAAATTCTAAAATACACATCTGATCATGATCCCCCTAATAAGTTTGTTGATGAAGATATTCATTTAAAAATTTATATCGATTCAATTAGATTAATGTAAAAATGCTCAATGTGTATTTTTAGCGATGAACTTGTACTTTTGTTGCTAGAAGTATTCATATACATACTTAAAAGTACTGCCAAAATTTTAGGCCTTTTGCAATGAAATTTAACTTTCATCATTAAATGTGTATATTTTAGTGACGAACTTATAAATTTGTCATTGAAGATATTCATTTCAAGATTTAACGCGGTTGATTTTCTACCAAAAAATTTTAGACCTTTCATGACAAAATTTATTAAAACATTTTGGTGGATTATTTTCCGCCAAAATTATGTTTTAGCAATGAATTTTAAATTTCATCACTAAAAACTCCAATTCGCTATTTATATATATCATTTACTTCATTTCTTTCATTTCTTTCATTTCTTTCATTCTCTTACTATTATTCTTTAATTCTCTCATCTCTAATATATAATCCTCATTCTCTGATTCAATCTTTACTTCTTTTCTTTTTTATTTTTAACATGATGCGACTTTTTTTGTTTTACTTCTCTTATTTATTACAACTTATATTACTATTATTTTTAGAAGCTGGATATGGAGAAGGGACGAAGCTATGGTGCCTCAGCTGCACGGTACGCTTGGATTTTGGTAAATTACTTTGCAGTCCCTCTTATTTGCTGAAAAGTGAAAAAATTAGAAGCTTTGAAATTTTAACATATAAGTCTAATATATTTCTATTATTTACTCTTAGAGTACATTTCTATTATTTATATTCGAACATTAAACCATAGTTGATTATTATGAAACTTTTTAACATTGCCATTTGGTCATATTATTATTGATAAATTAAAATTTAATTATATATTTAAATTATTTATTATTGATTAAATATATTTTATATTGTTTCGAAGAATTGTTTAATACTATTGATAAATTAATATATTTAAATTATTTACTATAGATTAAATTGATATTATATTATTTTCAAACAATAAAAAATATTTTATGTATTAATTTTTTTTTTCAAGTTATTGCTCTTGTACTGTAATTAATTTTAATAACAAAGTAGATCAATTGATCAAAATATAAAATTTAAAAAAATCCAAAATTATGTGTCAAACCTTTGACTAGTTTTCTTTTTTGAAAAACAATAGGGATGTCAATGTTGAAAACCAAAGAGAATACATCCATGCCGTTGAAGTAAGTTCTGTGTTAAATCTAAAGGTTAAGTCATAAATGGATAAAATTCGAGGCACCATCCACCAGGTGCATGGTAGCTAGATCTTATGGAGAAGTTCACTGAGGAAAATAATTTTTATCTATCAAGGCTCAAGATGAGGGCTTGCTCGTTCATGAGGAGATAAAAGAGGCATTGGAGAACATGCAAAGCTCCAAGAGACCTAGCAAGATCAAAGATGATGACTTTCAAGATGCCATGGACAAAGCACACAACACTATAATTATGAGTTTTGGTGATGGTGTTTTGAGAGATGGGAGATCAGACTACAACTGCTGGTCTTTAGAAGAAATTGGAGGATTTTTACACTAAGAAGTCTTTTATTAAGAGACTAAGTACAAAAAAAAGATTATAGATCCTCCAAATGGAAGAAGGCATTTCATTATCTGCTCATATTCATGCCTTTAATAAGATAATCTTTGATTTGACATATATCAACGTGAAGATTGAAGATAAATATAATGCAATCATCTTCTTATCATCGTTACCATCTGTTTATGAACTTTTTTTTAAAAATATTTTACTGTATAGGAGACACTTTGACAATGCAAGATGTCAAAGAAGCTTTAACTTTAAAAGAAAGCTTAAAGGAATTTGAAACAAAAGATGATGAAGGGCTAACAACAAGGGTAAAACTAGAAAAAAAAAACGATGGTTGGAAAGGAAAGGAAAATGGAACATCTAAGTCTAAAACTAAGGCAGTATTTATGTGGATAACAAGCAGATTAATCAAATAACCATGAAGTCCCTCATTCCTATTCCAACATTTTGGGATTTTTCAGATCAATTGGATATAGCTAAGATTTTCTTAAAGATAGACTTGTGCAATGGATATCACCAGATTAGAATTAGGCGTGGAGATGAATGGAGGACAACATTCAAGTTAAATGAAGGGTTGTACGAGTGGTTTGTGATGGCATTCGGGTTCTCAAACATGCCAAGTACCTTTATGCATTTGATAAATCATGTCTTTTTTCCTGTAAATTTATTGTGGTGTATTTTGATGATATCTTGGTTTATTCTGTTGATGTGAGGACATGAGCATTTGAGAATGGTTACAAAGGTGTTGAGGAAATATAAGCTTTACATTAACCTTAAGAAATGTATTTTTTTGCAGAGTAATGCATAGCTTCTAAGTTTCATGGTTGGTGTAGATGGTACTAGAGCTATTGACTCTAAGATACAAGGCATTAAAAAATAGCCTATGCCCAAGATTGTAGGTGAAGTTAGGAGTTTTTAAGGGTTGGTGACATTTCATAGAAGATTCATTCATTGTTTTAGCACAATAGTTGCACTAATTACTAAATGATTGAAGAAATGGAAATTGAATTAGGAGAAGAGCAAGAAGGGAGTTTTACTTTACTGAAGGATAAATTGTCCACCATTCTTAGTTTGCCCTACTAAACTTTGACAAGTTGTTTAAGGTCGATTGTGATGCTTTTGATAAAGATTATATGGGCTGTTATTTCTTAGAGAGCCAACCAATTGAGTATATAAGTAAAAAGTCGAATGAAGCATGACAAAAGTGGTCTACGTATGATGAAAAATATTATATATTCCTTAGGGCGTTTAATCATGGGAGGATTACTTGATTTAAAAGGAGTTCGTGTTTTACAAGCATTGAAGTACGTTAACAGCCAGCAAAACCTATGTAAGATGCATGCAAGATAGGTGAGCTACATCCAGAAGTTTACTTATTCTAATGCAAAAGTCTAAGCAGCTTATAAAGTAGTGGATGAGCAAAGTAGGCGAGCAATAATACTGGTGACTCTAGTAAATGAAGTTATTGGTATTGAATGTTTAAATGAGTTATATGCTGAAGATGAAGACTTTCATACATTTAGGATCAATGTATCAATCATCAAAATTAGAAAGACTTCCTCATTCAATATGGGTATTTATTAAGGCTAATCAGTTATGTTCGTCTAGTACCAAATCCACAAGTAATTAATTAATTAACTTGCACAATCTCAACTTTCAACTCATATTTGTCATAGTCTCACATATCGAATAAGAAAAATTATTTATCAATCATAAGAAAATGACAGATCCCAATATATGGATGCATTTATGCCCGATTAAGGAGTTGAATATTTTTCAATACACTAGAACTTTATACCAATTTTCGAAAATAATGATTAGAAAATTACTTTGTCTTTTTCAACAGATAGCGCGGAAAAACACTCTCCATGAGTCTCGAGAAAAATCCCTCTCCACTGATGAAAGATGATTGATCACCAAGAAAGCACAGTGTAGTGCTCAGGGAGAAGATGAAGATAACCTGGAGCACTTATCTTTTTGAGATAAATTGATGGAGTGACAAAAAGCTATTGAAGAGGAACTGGTGGGCCCACTACAAGAAAATAGGTAATAGATGACGGGAAATAACTGTCATAAAAGGGGGTGTATGACAGACAATTCATCCATCATCTATGTCATTGTCATTAATTTATGACAAAATATTTTCCGTCATGAATTCATGATAATATTTTATAGTCATATATCCGTCACATAATATTTTAATGTAAAAATTAATTAAATTAAAAATTGAATTTATTTAAATTTTCACACCATTTTTTTAAATATTTGGTGGGAAATTCAATTATTATTTGAAAATTTATTATTCAATTTTGGCAGGAAATTATTTATGATAGAATACATGATAGCTTTTTCCATAATAAAGTTTTTCTTTTTTTCTAAAATTATATAATAATTATAATTTATTGATGAATTCCTGTTTACAAATTTAATTCATTAATAAAACAAATATCATAAAAAATTAATATCAATTAACATTTATTCAATCCAAAAATTAATTTCAAAAGAAATACATCTAATATCCAATGTGATCGCCACCAATACATAATAAAACATCTCAAATTGAAAAAGCCATCCCAAAGTATAAAATTGCTGTCAAACTCCAATCAAACTCTAAGAAAAGCAATACGAATTCCGGTCACCAAGCCAAGTTACCCAACAAAAGTTTCAAAGATTAATGCAAGTACTCCAACAATAAGATTTCTAGCAAGACTTCCTGTAAAAATTCCAGCAACAATACCATCTTCCAATAACACTCTAAACGGAAATTGAAACTTTCAAAGCGAACTGCAAGCTTCCTGTGAACAAAATTGATTCAAACACCAAGCAGAATGAGGAAAATTAAGAGGCTGCAATACATGTGGGCATCAAATATAGTAATCTAGGCATTTATTAACACTAAATATTTCATGGAAGTATTAGCAGATAAATTCCACTACATAAAATTGTGTCAGTGTGTATGTATAGCTCTCCAATTATGAAAAGCTTGAAGCCACAAAATTTTCATCATATTATTACTCAATCAAGTAGGTTAACCTCTAAACTCAAATAAAATCTCATTTGGGGGTTGGGGGAGGGGGATAGAAAAGAAAAGCATTACATCAAAAAGAAAGTATATATTAATAACATTAATCTACTTTTTTATATCTAGAACTTCAAGAATTCTTCGGCTAATTTAAGCTAGCCAATGTACTTCCAATTGTATATGTAGTAGCAATAGTTTCATCACACAGAGACAGGAGAAAAAAAGGAAAAAAAAAGAGAACATTAAAAATAAAAAAACAAAGAAGAATATATGCAATAACCAATAATACCAATATTTTCATACTTGTGTTGAAATAGAGAAGAGATAACCAATATTTTCAAGAAAGAAGAATATAAAAAAGATGTAAAATTGCAAGAATATGTAGTTTTTTTTTTCAATCCCTTAAAATTCACCATGAAACAAGTTTGTGAATCATTTAAACTGACTTCACTTTTATAGAATGAGCAAAATGTACATGCTCAATGGTTTAAAATTACTTTTGGTGAATGGGAATTCATCAAAATCAGCAAGCTAGCTAAAAATGCAAAGGAAGCCACAACAATAGACTAGTGTGAGGAGACAAAAATAAATCATAAAATCATAGAAAGCAATGGCATCCAGATCCAGCTGAACTGATCAACCAATGAAATGGAAACCAAACAACCAAATTTGACAAGCTTATCTCAACCAACATTACCAATTCTAGGCCTGTAACCTGCCTACATATTTAGAGTCTAATTGTAATTTTATCTCATAAAAAATTCAGCACAGAATCAAGAAAAAGGGAAAAAAACAAAAAATCTCATATTGTTGAGTAGGTAACTAACAAGCTCATGTAGGCCAAATTTCAATTGATGGAAGCAGTTTTGCAGTCATGTACTAAATAAACTATTAAACATAACAATTAGGTTCCTAATTCATCAACTCAATTGTATTCATTAGATTTGAAAATTTAGAATTAAGAAAAGCTTACGAACTCTGACACCAACAAAAATGATCATGGGATATACGATTTTATAGCAAGCTTAAAAATGATAATTAATTTGGATAATCACATAATTAAGAAAAATGAAAAAAGTTAAAAAATTACCGGTTTGACCACTAGTGCTGGTGACAAGAACGGTACTCTTAGCCATCGATAAAACTTTCATTGCCTTAGTTTTCATGAAGCAACTTCTTCAGTATCTCGTTCTCGCAAGTGATGTTAGTGAAGAAGGAGAATAGTGAGCGTGGAAAGAGTGAAAGGAAAATTCTGCAAGGCCATTGAGGAATCGTATTGATCTCGATGGTAAACCAATAGTGGTGGTAAAACAACGACGGCTGGCTGGGCTGAAGCTTGACGTGATGGTAGAGGAGCGACAACGATGACCAAGATGAATGGCGGCAACAAGTTAGCGACGTACAGAATGGTGGCTTGATGACGGCAGAGCAGTGGCAGCAGTGAAAATGAAGAGCAGTAGGGGAGCAGCGGCAACAACTTAACAAGTAGTGTGTTTAATTAGGTTAGATTTAGGGTTCACTTTTTCATTTTATACTTTAGAAATTATATAGTGTACTTATTCACATATTAAGTAACGAATTATAAGTCGACACGTGGCTAAGTAAAAAATAATAATTTGTGATAAAAAATATTTCTATCCTAAAACCATCATTAATTCATGATAAAAATAATTATATCACAAACCCATCATTAATCCATGATAAAAAATAATTCTATCATAAAACCATCATTAATCCGTGATAGAAAATAATTCTATCACAAAGCCATCATTAATTCATGATAGATTGAAAATTATGTCACAAGTCTATTATAATTTTATGATATACCTATAATCTGTTATAAGTTGTCTGTCATCTATTACCAGTTTTCTTGTAGTGGCTAGGAAGATGATCTTGATTTCAAATTGAAGGACATTGTCATCGATGGTATTGATGATATACCCTCTATCTATTTCTCTCAAAAAGTTCACGCCCAGTTAATTAAGACATGGCAAAATATGGTAGTGGTTAAATTTTGGGACGGTATTTGTTTCTCAGATGGAATCCTTTGGAGTTCAACTTTAGGTTTCTCCATTATTGACCTTGAGAATGACTACTTTCTGGTCCAATTTAAATCAGAGGGAATGTTGAATTTGTTTTAACACAAGGTTCATAATAGTTATGGGACATTACCTTACTGTTTAACTATAGACTCCTTATTTTGATTGCTCTATGGAGGAAATTGAGTCAGTTATATCTTAGATCAGGTTACTTGGTATGGCTTTTCACTACTATTACAAGAGAATTCTAAAGATATTTTGCCGAATAATTGGTACAGTAATTAGAATTAATTATAACACTGAATCAGCTACATGAGGTAAATTGCTCGCGTCGTTGTTGATCACGCTTAACAAGCCCCTGGTTTACCAATTCTTGCTAGATGGAAGAATCCAAAAGGTGGAATATGAGAGCCTACCGAATATATGTTTTACTTGTGGAAAATATGGCCATAACAAGGACTTGTGCCAAAATAATAATAATGACGGTGGCAACATGGATGATCTGACTTGTGGTGATCCGAATAACAATGATGACACATAAACAGTGATGGTGGTCAGAAATTTTAATTAATAAAACTCTAAGTTTGGCCTTGGATGGTGGTATCTAGAAAAGACAGATCTCGAGTTAAACAACATGAGGAGAATTTGTGGGATGTGTCACATGATCAGCGAGAAAGTTTCGACAGGGAATCATGGTTTGGAATTTTGGCTAACATGAATGAAGGGATGCCCGATTATGATTATAATATGGAATCATCTACTTCCATTACTAGAACCTATGCACCAATAGGCACATTCCCTAGACATGTGACTTTCCTAAAAAATTAGACTTGAAAAATGAAAACTCCATAACACAAGCATATCATTGATCTTTTAGCATATAAGCAAATTCCCTAAATCAATTCCAACATGGACACCCAGCCTAGCAAAAATTTGATTATATCCATGCAAAACTCACATAACTTATGTAAGTCTACCAAATCCCATGCAAACTGAACCAACCAACCTATCCCCACTAGCCTAAACCTTATGCACCACACTCGCATTTCCTTTACCAATAATATAAATACTAGAAACTGTCTCTCTGTGAATGGTTTTTTAGACACCATGTAGATAGAGTTTTATCTATTAATCATAGCCAAACATCCAAACCGTCAGGCAACCTCCTGATACTGGTGATCAAGATTTACATGAGAATCTGGATGATGATAGTGAAGATAGTGATTATATGGGTGAAAGTGTTAAGGAGTCTAGTACATAATATGAGGACATCTCTCTAGAGGATGAGAATACTATGGAACTGGAACAAAAGGCCATTAAGTCGTCTCTGTAAGGATTCTTTTTCTTTTAATTCCTTTTTTTATATCTATAACCATTATGTTTTGGAATATACATGGGTGGCTTCATTATGGTTTAGTCGTTCTTTACTACTTTAAGAATTATCACCCAACTATGTTTGTTATCTTGTAACCAAGAATCATTTGACAGAAAACAGATAATTTCATAAGGAATAGTGCTTTGATAGATCTTATCGAATATAGGTTATCGGATACTTTTGGTAAATTTTATAATCAAATGCTACTAATGCCAATGTGCAAGTATATACAACAAGTAATAAAGTGATGAATATTCAAGATCGTCTCCACATGGAATGATGTTACTCGAAATGCTATAGCAATCACAATAGTGCAAACTAACTTAAGTCCGAAGTTAACAAACGTAAAGTAGGTTCTATCGTAATTGATGATTGTGAGAGAATAAAGTAAAACAATATCGTAATGAAATAAACTAAATTAAATGTGTATAAGATACAAGTGAGACTATGGTAGTTGAATGATTAAACTTTCCTTATGAGCTGACTGTATTTCATCAAGTTAACACCAGTTGTTACGGCAAGTGCTGCAGCACTGGACAGAATTAATTTGCATCCTCAGCTATCGCATATTAGAACTCTAATACCCTTAAATATATTAATAATGACCAGTTGCTAATCTACTTATGATATGGCCTTATGACCCTTTAGTCTCTCCACCTTACAAGGTAAGCACCTATGTCTAGTGTGTCATAAATCTTGCTTCAAGTATAGCCCTTATGGGATTCAAGATAACTTAATCCAGGAAACTAAAAGTAAGATCAAGTAATACTCTAATAATATCCGCTAAGACATGCCCTTTTGCTGCTCTATCTTAACTTGAACTATTAAATGAGTGGTCAACCGAAATAACAGTTATATTAATAACAACTACTAGAGTAAAATGCTACAGCAATGACATAACAACACATAAGAACAGTCAAATACCCATTAGATTGTTTGTCACCCAACTACAAGCAAATCTAGTTAATATTCTGAATGAGAAAAACAAATATCAATATATTGTTCACGAAATACATCAGTTCAATCAAAGAGTAAAGAAAAGAACAAGTAGAGAACGATGAAGATTGAATCCAAATAGCTCTACTGGATTCTTCACTAATGCAGACTTGATTCTCTCGAATTTTGATTGTTTTCTTCTTTTCCTCGCGATTTCTCCAATGTTAATTCCTTGCCGCCATTCTATGTGGTACATGCCCTCCTTTTATACTGCAAACTAAGGTAAAATAAAAAGTTCGTGGACCTGCATGAGTTAAATTAGGAAACATGCAGATCGTAAATCTGCATCTGACCTGCGCTTAAGTTTTCTCCCTCCGTGCTTCCAGATTGCTACAGCACTGGTTGCTCTAACAGCAGCTACAACACTGCATTGTTCCCGATTGTGCTTTACTTCTTTTGCGGCCATCTCCTGTCCTCCTCTTGCTAGTCTAATGTCTCAGCATTCTTTCATAAATTAAGGATTTCTGAAAACCTACAATTATGCACTTGTTTTGAGCACAAATTACTTAGATTCAAGCAAAACTTATTAAGACTCAACTAAAATGAATGTTTATGCAAAATATAACCAAAATGTAATAAAAATACCTTATTTGCTCTCTAAGTTATCCTGATTTAAGTCTAGAATTGATGTAATAACTCTCATTTCATAGAGTTATCATACCCCTAAACTTAAACCTTTACTTGTCCTCAAGTAATGACAACATACTAACACTTCACACAAACAATCATGCAACACAACTTTAGCTCTTGTATCAAATTTGCAAGGATTCTTCCACATTCAGATCACAATCCCAATCATGCAAATTAACCATAGTAAATCAGTTCTAGACTTAAGCTTCCTTCTGTCCACAGTGTGTGTGTGCTACTTTGATTGAATTCCAGAGATGATATAACATCACCAAGAGATTGCATGGAATTCAACAGTAATAAAATTTCATTCATATATGGGGTAGCATAAATTTCACATACTCAAACTGAGATGATTTTAAGATTGAAGACTTGAGAGTATTCAACCTCCTCATTGCAACATTTATTTTTCATGTGAATGTCAATCAATTGTAATGATGACACCTAATTACTCAACCCATGCACAGATCAAAGTTGTTGTAGCAATATCTATAATATAATCTTATCTAGAGATATCTTTTACTCAAGGCTGAACATGGGGCTCATGAACAGACCTGACTACTCAATGCCTTAGACAGAGGACTTTCTTGTATTATTGTCTTACTTTTCATTTCATTTTTTTTCTTTTTTTATAACATGCTACAACATTGCTCATAACTCTTGTTACTTTTGAACACAACTCTGCATATGGGGTACATACTCAGATCTGGTTACTCAGCAACTGGAGCCATTGGAACATAGTTTACTTTATAGATATCACAGTCAATCAAACTTGCTTCCCCCCCCCAAACTTAGATCTTTTCTATTCTTTTGGCTCTACTCTAACAGTCTCATACAACTCAACCAAAGTCTAAGTGTCGGGACAGAATTTCAACCTCCATCTATAACTATCTCTACTTAGCCTTCTCACAAATACTGAATAACGCTCAATTTATCTTCATTAGGTTTTCAAATTCATACACAAATATTAGATAACCGAGCTTTACACAACACACAACACAAGCATAAACACCATAAACACAACCCCCCCAAACTTGAGAGGTGTTGTGTCCTCACAAGAACACATAACGAAGTCACACATTTTGACAATGACATGGACGACATTAGAACATACCATACAAATTGAAAAACATAATGAAAGAAATTTTTTTTTTAAGAACAGAAATTGACTAGCAAGAAGGGAATACTTCGCTGTGGTTGGTCTTGCTGCAACATGACAGGAGGACCTCAGCACTTCTTGGATTCACTGCGCAAATTGCCCTTTGGTGAAACTTGTGGGGAAGTAGCTGACAACTTCTTTGTCTTTTTCTTCACTGGGCTGGTGAGAGGAGTTGCAGCTGGGGTAGCTGGCGTGGTTGACACCGATCTAGTTTGTTTTGGTGGTGTTGATGCTACTGTAGCAGTGCCTTTAGAAGTAGTGCCCTTTCTTTTACTGAATTGTCGCGGACTAGTACGAACATGTTGACTAGGAGTTTGCTGTGGAGGAGTTAGGGTTGATGCATCAGCTGCCTGGCCCTCAGTTGTGATGGCAGCAATGATATCCAGTAGCTGCTTGGCTTCTGCAGGTGTAGGCGTAACTCTGGTTGCTGCAGTAGCCAGCTCTGTATTGATGTGCTCCATTTCATCTTCAGAGGCTGGAGGTGTTGCTATTTTTGCCTTGCCCTTGCCCGAAAGGAGTGGAATGAAGGGTTCCTCTTCAGGGTCTTCTTCTTCCTCTTCTTGGATAATATGCCTTTTCTTGGTTTTGGGATGGGTCTTGATTGATGGTTCCTCACGTTCTTTCTTAGAGTCGTCCTCTGCCTCTATGGGTGAGCTGTCAGTCGCAGACTTGCCACATTCTTCCTCAGGTTGATCAGATGGTTCAACATCTTCTAACTCTACCTTTGCTTGTGGTTCGACTGCAGCTTCTGCTTCTGGTTCATTTGTGGCAGTGGCTTCTGCTAGAGCACCTGTGGTGTTGGTGTCAAAATTGTACTGCTGGACCAATGAATCAGGGAAGTTCCGGTGAGTGCATTTCATGTAAAGAGAAAATTGGTGTAGTTGGTTGTCCAGGTGTTGTAGATAGCTCCAAAACTGATCATTTTCCCTCTGCTGAGCCTCAGCACATTGAGTTATACTGGTGCTTAGCGCCTGGATTGTCTGTTCTAAACTAATAGCTCATCTTGCTCCTATTACAGCAACTGGTTCAGTTGTCGTTCCAGCATTCTCACGTGCCGTAAAGGCACCATCATTCTTGACATGCTCATCTTTCGCATCAAGACGAACACCAGATACTACACAAATGCTGGTGATGAGTGAAGGAAATAGCAAGGCAGCAGTTTTGTGATTCTTTACTGCACAATCTCTGATTTCTTTTTTGATGATGCTGCCCACATCTATGGGAAGCCCCCGAACAATGGTAGATAACAACACCAACCTTTCTTGTGAAACCGTAGTAGTGTGGGTGGTTGGCATAAGCCTAGATTTCAGAAATTTCACCCACACCTTAGCAATAAGTTTCAAATCTATCCTATTAACTACACGCCCTTCCTTATTAGCCCATGATGCCCCTTCTATTGTAAGAGTTGTGAAGATGGTGTTCCATTTTTTCGGGGTCAATTTATCAAGCAACTTGGCATACTTACAATTAATTTCAGCAGGTAAATTATAAAAAGCATTTATAACGCGGGAGTATAATGGAACAAGTGTGTTTTTTACCTAAATATTGTGCTAATCAGGGCTTACCAAATTGGCGTAAAATTCCTTGACTACGGGTAGCACAAGATTTCGAGGGTGGTTGCAAAACTCTAACCATCCACGCTTTGCTGCAGCATTATGTAGTGTTTGCACAATTCCGGTGAATTGTTCTGGAAATTGAAACCCTTTTCTTCCAGAATCTTACGCGACTTAATGAATTCTTCAAATTTTTCTTCGGCGTAGTAACTCTGGAAGCATGAAGGATCTTTGAGGTGGCTGACTGTTTTCTTATACCTTGGCATGGCTATAGCAGTGACAAATTGAGAATAATGTCCCTGAAAGTAAAATGAGAATATAAGGGTAAGAATTCTTAGAGTTGTACTTACGAAGGAGAGAGGGAATAGTGTCGTAGGTCACTACGCACAGTGATTCACTTTTATAGTGGGAAGATAAATCTGGTAAGTAGAGATAAATTAAGGAGTAAAATATTTTGAATATAATGAGTATATCCCAAAAACATAGGCCAGCAAAATTAATGCATTAATTTCGGAGATTTTTTCTCAATTGCTATCCAAATCCATGTGGCCATCTGTCATGATTTATCTCTAACGGTAAGTGAGAAGCTCCAATTTTTAATTTACTGTAATGGTAATATTGGTTGCTGCAGCACCCATTTGCTTGTTCTAGCAACGGTTACATACTCCACTCCAATACCCTCTGACACATGGCTTGCCTCTGGACTTTGTCATCATACAACCCCACTTGTTAAAATGGAATTCAATTGCCACACATACTTCCCACAAAAACTAAAACCAATTCTAAAAATAATTAAAAACAAAGAGATCAAAAGATAGCAAAAGTAAAGAGTTCAATAATGTGAAAAGATAAAACTAAATAACTCGAATTGAAAAACAATATTAAATAAAATGGAAGAGAGGGAGAGTCGTTAACCAAACTAAAGAGGATCAAGCTTGGGTGAGGTGGTTGTCTCCACAATGAGTTGCCTCCCATTGAGCGCTTGATTTAAGGTCCTTCAGCCTGACCTTCTTTCACTGCTCAGTAGCTGGGTTCTGTAAGGAGTAAAATCTCCTTTGAACAACCTGTCGCTGGGTGTATGTAATGCTTAACCCTGTGGCCATTAACTTTAAATTCCTGACATGTTTGTTCATCTAGAAGATCAACAACCGTATGAGGATAAGATTTTAACAGCCTAAAAGGTCCAGACCATCGTGATTTTAGCTTTCTCGGAAATAATCTTAGTCTTGTATTATGGAGCAGCACTAATTGACCAGGGCTGAATTGCCTGTTTTGAATATGCTTGTCATGCCAGTGTTTTGTCCTCTCTTTATAGAGTCTTGCATTTTCATATGAAAATAGTCGTAATTCATCCAGCTTACACAATTGAAGTTTCATTTGCTCTACTGCAGTATGAATATTCCAATTTAATTTCTTCAGTGCCCAGTGTGCTTTATGCTCTAGCTTAAGAGGCAAGTGACACGTCTTCCCATAAACAATTCAGTAATGAGACATGCTAAGTGGAGTTTTGTATGCTGTTCTGTAAGCCCATAGGGGGTCATGTAACTGCAAAGACTAATCCTTCATTGTTGGGTTCACCACTTTTTCTAAGATCTTTTTAATTTCTCTGTTGGACACTTCAGCCTGACCATTAGATTGAGGGTGATATGTTGTTGCTACCTTGTGTCTGACTTCATATTTTACCATAGCTGCAGCAAAGACTTTGTTGCACAAATGAGTACCCTCATCACTAATAATTGCTCTAGGAGTGCCAAACCTAGAGAAAATATTTTTATGAAGAAACACCACCACTGTTTTAGCATTATTGGTAGGTAATGTTGTAGCCTCTACCCACTTGGAGACATAATCCATAGCAATAAGGATATATAAGTTCCTAAAGGATGATGGGAAATGTACCATGAAATCTATTCCCCAGACATCAAAAACTTCTACTTTTAGAATGTTGGTCAATGACATTTCATGTCTTTTAGTTATGTTCCCAATCCTTTGACACATGTCACAATATTTAACAAATTCATAAGCATCTTTAAAAATAGTAGGCCAGTAATAACCTGATTGCAGAACTTTAGCGGTTGTTCTGTGACCACCAAAATGTCCTCATATGCTGCAGCATGGCATGACTCCACTATGTGGGGAATTTCTCCTTCTGAAGCACATCTTCGTATTACTTGATCTGAGCATAACTTATATAAATGTGGGTCATCCCACTGATAACTTCTAACATCATGAAATTTTTTTTTCTCTCCTGAAACTTCATCTCAGGTGGTAGTATCCCACTTACTGAGTAGTTAGCAAAATCTGCATACCATAGAGATCTTGACTACTGCAGCATCTGTGCTTGTTGTACTACCAACAACTGTTCATCAGGAAAAGTTTCAGTGATGTCCCTCCTTGTCAATGTACTTGTGTCTGCTTCCAGCCATGACAGGTGGTCCACTACTTGATTCTCAGTCCCCTTTCTATCTTTAATTTCCAGATCAAATTCTTGAAGCAATAAGATCCATCTGATTAATCTTGGTTTGGCATCTTTATTTGAAATTAATTATTTAATAGCTGCATGGTCTGTATATACCGTCACTTTAGTACCCACTAAGTAAGCTTTGAATTTGTCAAAAGCAAATACTACTGCTAGCAACTCTTTCTTTGTAGTGGTGTAATTGATTTGAGTTTGAGTAAGAGTTTTGCTTGCATAGTATATGGAGTGAAAAACTTTATCCTTTATTTGCCCTAATACTGCTCTTACAGAATGATCACTAGCATCACACATCAGTTCAAATGGTAGAGTCCAGTCTGGAGATATAACCACTGGTGCAGTGATTAGAGCTTTCTTTAATTCTCCAAATGCTTGGAGACAATCTTTGTCAAAGTGAAAAGGCTTGTCATGTTCCAGCAATAAGCATAATGGTTTAGCTACCTTGGAAAAATCCTTCATGAATCTTCTGTAAAATCCAGCATGACCCAAAAAACTCCTAATACCCTTTATTGAAGTGGGAGGTGGCAGTTTATCTATTACCTTTATCTTGGCTTTGTCTACCTCAATGCCTTTCTTGGACACCTTATGACCCAACACTATTCATTCTTGCACCATGAAATGACACTTTTCCCAATTGAGTACTAAGTTAGTCATCTCACATCTTTTAAGAACTTCTTCCAAGTTGTGTAAACAATCTTTGTATGTCTTCCCAAAAACTGAGAAGTCATCCATGAAAACTTCTAAAGTCTGCTCTACTATATCAGAAAAATAGACATCATGCATCTCTGAAAAGTTGCTTGAGCATTGCACAACCCAAGGGCATTCTTCTGAAGGCAAATGTTCCATAAGGACAGATAAATGTAGTCTTCTCCTGATCATCTGGAGCTATAGCAATTTGGTTGTAGCCCGAATACCCATCTAGGAAACAATAGTCCTATTTTACAGCAAGTCTGTCCAACATCTGATCTATGAATGGGAGTGGGAAGTGATATTTCCTTGTGGATTTGTTGAGCTTCCTGTACTCCATACATACTCTCCATCTAGTCACTGTCCTTGTAGGAATAAGTTCATCCCTCTCATTAGTTATCGCTGTTATCCCTCCCTTCTTTGGAACACACTGAACTGGGCTCACCCATGAACTGTCTGATATTGGATATATGATTCCAACATCTAACCACTTGATGATTTCCTTTTTCACCACTTCTTTCATAATAGGGTTTAACCTTCTCTGATGTTCCACCGAATTGCTGTGGCAATCTTCTAACAGGATTTTATGCATCCATATTGATGGACTTATCCCCTTGATGTCTGCCATGGTCCATCCAATTATTCTTCTGTATCTTCCAAGCAAATCTACCAGACTCTGTTCTTGACCTGCATTCAAGGTAGAGGACATGATTACAGGGAGTGTGTTGTTTTGACCAAGATAAATATATTTCAAATGTGAATGTAACAATTTTAATTCAAGAATATGAGGTGATTCAATAGATGGTAAAGTTGTTTTTACTTCTCTGTCTGAAAGATTCAGATGCTCAATAAACTTGTTGTGCCTATCAGATTGCTTTTCTTCCATCCAATCTATCTGGTTTGCTGCAACATCTTCCTCTTCTAAATCTTCAAAGGTGGTGACTTTGTTGATCTCATTATTGAAGCATTTGTCCATTCTGTCTGCTACAATAAAATCCACAACACTTAGGAAATTGCAATCTTCTACTTCATCAGGGTTCTTCATAGCCTCTAGTACGTTAAATGTAACTTGCTGGTCATTCACTCTCATGGTGAGCTCTCATTTCTGCACATCTATCAGAGTCTTCTCAGTTGCTAGGAAAGGTCTTCCAAGTATAATGGGTACCTCTTTATCAGCTTCAAATTCTAGTACAATGAAGTCTATTGGGAAGATGAATTTGTCAACATTCACCAGTACATCCTCAATTTTTCCTTCAGGGTATACATGAGATCTGTCAGCTAATTACAGAGTGACTGTTGTTGGTCTGTATTCCCCTACTCCCAGCTGCTTAAATACAGACAATGGCATCAGATTAATACTGGCTCCCAAGTCACAAAGTGCTCTACAAGTGTACCTAGTTCCTATAGAGTAGGGTATTGTAAAACTTCATGGATCCTTCACTTTTGTAGGCATCTTACTTTGGAGCATATGATTGTTTTCCTGTGTTAAAGCAATAGTTTTAAATTCTCCCAGCCTTCTTTTTCGTGCCAAGATGTCTTTTAGAAATTTCACATAATTAAGCATTTGCTCCAAAGCTTCCACAAAAGGTATGTTGATGTGTAATTGCTTCAGCACGTTCAGGAATTTGCTGAACTGCTTGTCTTGTTTTTGCTTCTGGAATCTCTGTAGGAAAGGTGGTGGATGTCTAAACTGCTGGGAAGCTTCAGGAGGTACCAAACTCTGCTTGTTTGGTTTGTTGTAGATTGTGGCTACTGGTGTTGCAACTTCTTTTTCAACATGCACTGTTTGAGTTCCTTCTGCAATTGCTGTAGCTTGGCCCCTATAACCAGTGTCTTGATGGTTGGGTTGTTGTAACATGCTTCCATCTTGAGGTGGTTTTTGTGAAGAGTTAAATTCCATCCCCTTTTCAGTCACATCAACTGTGACATCAATATTTTTTCTAGATCTCAAATTAATTACTTTGTAGTGTTCTCTTTGCCCTCTCTCCTAGGGTCTTCTATGTTGCTAGGTAAGTTTCCTTGAGTCATGCTACTCATTGCTGTGGCAAGTTGTCCCATTTGGTTTTCCAAGTTCCTCAATGATACAGCTTGACTCTGCACAATTGCTTCATTATTTGTAATGTATTCCTTAATCAGTGCTTCTAGTGAAGTGATTGGATCCTGACTAATATGATTTTGCCCTTGACCTTGCTGATGAAAATCAGGTGGTTGAGTGTTCCTATTTTGTCTATTTAATGTTGGAGCGTTTCGATTCTGACGGCTCCATGAAAAATTTGGGTGTTGCTTCCAGCTAGGGTTGTAAGTATTTAAATATGAGTTGTTCTGAAGCTGTCAATTGAAATTACCCACATAGTTTACTGAAGCTGGATTTCCAAGACAATTATCAAAGTCATGTTCTTCACCATAATATACACAAGAAAGTTCAGCAACTTGCTTCACTATTGTTGGAGCAGATGTCATGGCCTTTACCATGTTAGTCAATGAGGTTACTTGTACTGATAAGGCTGTAATTGCATCTATGTTATGTACCCCTGTTGTTCCTCTTGCTACTAGTGGCCTAGTTGATGGCCACTAATAATTATTATTGGCAATTCTCTCCAGAATTTCATAAGCTTCAGTGTAAGATTTGGATAACAAAGCTCCATTTGCTGAAGCATCCACCATTAATCTTGTACTCGGATTCAACCCATTGTAAAAAGTTTCCAATTGAATGCAACAAGGAATGCCATGATGAGGACACATTCTGAGCAGTTCTTTAAATCTTTCCCAAGCCTCATACAGACTCTCATCTTCAAGTTGATGGAAAGAAGTAATCTTATTCCGTAATTTTGTATTTTTTATCGGTGGGAAATATTTCATTAGGAATTTATCAGTCAACTCATTCCATGTAGTGATGGAATCAGATGGTAACGAGTTTAACCATGCTCTTGCTCGATCTCTTAAGGAATAAGGAAAAAGCCTCAGTCTTAAGGCATCTTGTCTTGCTCAAGCAATCTTGAAAGCATCACTCACTTCCAAGAACAACTTAAGATGGAGATGAGGATCTTCATTTGGCAATCCATTGAATTGACCAACTGTCTGCAACATTTGAAACATCACTGGCTTCAATTCAAAGTTCGCGGCTTCTACTTCAGGTCTGATTATCCCAGGGTGTACAACTTGAGGCGTTAAAACAGCATAATCTCTAATAGCTCTGTCTCTGTCATCAGCCATGTAAATAATATTGTTATCGCCTGGCTGCCTCTGATTAGCATGTTCATTCTGCTCTTCTTGAACGTTGACTGGTTGTAAGAGCCCGTGAGGTTCCAAATTTCCCACATCCTGCAAATTATTCATACTTGAAACAATTTTTGAATTTCTTTGTTCTCTTCGCAGTCTCCTGACAGTCCTTTCAATCTCAAGATCGAATTGGAATACCACAGATCCGTCTTTGCGCATGCAAGTACTGATATGCCAACAAATAAAATGAATCAAATCAAATTGGCACTATCAAGATTTACTTCACACTTAAAAAATAAACAATCAATCCCCGGCAACGGCGCCAAAAATTTATTGGTAAATTTTATAATCAAATGCTACTAATACCAATGTGCAAGTATACACAACAAGTAATAAAGAGATGAATATTCAAGATCGTCTCCACATGGATTGATGTTACTCGAAATGCTATAGTAATCACAATAGTGCAAACTAACTTAAGTCTGAAGTTAACAAACGTAAAGTGGGTTCTATCGTAATTGATGATTGTGAGAGAATAAAGTAAAACAATACTGTAATGAAATAAACTAAATTAAATGTGTCTAAGATTCAAGTGAGACTATAGTAGTTGAATAATCAAACTTTCCTTATGGGCTGACTGTTTTTCATCAAGTTAACACCAGTTGTTACGGCAAGTGCTGTAGCACTGGGCATAATTAATCTGCATGCTCAGCTGTCGCATATTGGAACTCTCATACCCTTAAATATATTAACAATGACCAGTTGCTAATCTACTTATGATATGGCCTTATGACCCTTTAGTCTTTCCACCCTACAAGGTGAGCACCTATATCTAGTGTGTCACAAATCTTGCTTCAAGTATAGCCCTTATGGGATTCAAGATAACTTAATCTAGGAAACTAAAAGTAAGATCAAGTAATACTCTAATAATATCCGCTAAGACATGCCCTTTTGCTGCTCTGTCTTAACTTGAATTATTAAATGGGTGGTCAACCGAAATAACAGTTATATTAATAACAACTACTAAAGTAAAATGCTACAGCAATGACATAACAACACATAAGAACAGTCAAATACCCATTAGATTGTTTGTCACCCAACTACAAGCAAATCTAGTTCATATTCTGAATGAGAAAAACAAATATCAATATATTGTTCACGAAATACATCGGTTCAATTAAAGATTAAAGAAAAGAACAAGTGGAGAACGATGAAGATTGAATCCAAATAGCTCTGCTGGATTCTTCACTGATGCAGACTTGGTTCTCTCGAATCTGATTGTTTTCTTCTTTTCCTCGCGATTTCTCCAATGTTAATTCATTGCCGCCATTCTATGTGGTACATGCCCTCATTTTATACTGCAAACTAGGGAAAAATAAAAAGTCTGTGGACGTGCATGAGTTAAATTAGGAAACATGCAGATCGTAAATCTGCATCTGACCCGCGCTTAAGTTTTCTCCTTCCGTGCTCCTAGATTGCTACAGCATTGGTTGCTCTAACAGCAGCTACAACACTGCATTGTCCCCGATTGTGCTTTACTTTTGTTGCGGCCATCTCCTGTCTTTCTCTTGCTAGTCTAATGTCTCAGCATTCCTTCATGAATTAAGGATTTCTGAAAACCTACAATTATGCACCTGTTTTGAGCACAAATTACTTGGATTCAAGCAAAACTTATTAAGACTCAACTAAAATGAATGTTTATGCAAAATATATCCAAAATGTAATAAAAACACCTTATTTTCTCTCTAAGTGATCCTGATTTAAGTCTAGAATTGATGTAATAACTCTAATTTCATAGAGTTATCAGATACTCTGTTAGTATTTGGATTTAGTGGAAGGACATTTTTAAGGTGGAATTTGTTTTAAACGATAAATGATTTCTCGACTTTAAAGTTTTTAAGAGAATAAGTTTATGTTGTGGGTGAATGTTGTCTATGCTAGTATTGTTCTTTCTCTTATAAAAATATTTGTGGCATCATCTTAGGAGAATTAGAACAACCATGCAAAATCCTTGGCTTGTGGGAGGGGATTTCAACTCAATCCTTTACACTTAAAAAAAAAAAAGGGGGTATTCTACTCGTAGTGGTGTTCGTGGCTTATTTAAGAATTGGTTTGTAACATATGTGAAAAAAAGGGATAGGTGATTAGGAAAAAAATAAATAATGAAAGGTTTAGAGGAGAGAGAGAAAGAGAGACCACGTGTGAGGGTGAGAGTAAGCTGTCAAACTAAAGTATGTTAATGAAAAGGAAATATGAATTATAGTATGATTATAAGTTTATGTATATGTGTATAAAAGGTTGTTTGCAAAATCATTGGATTGTACCCTTCTCTGGTTACAGTAATACAGATATGACGAGGCGTTTGAGGCACGTCTGAACACACATAGAGGTTTTGGGCAGTGTGTTTGGACGTTTTTGCATTTTGGGGGCATATGCATATGGTATGATGATAAGAGTGATAGAGATACAGATGATACAGATGAGATATAGGCTTTTAAGGCCTGTTTAAGTTCACAAAGAGGCTTTGGGCCATGTGCTTGGGCGTTTTAGTCCTTTGGGGACTAGAGTATGCATGGACATATATGATGAGACATATGACAATATATGAGATGGCATTTCCCTGTTTATCCATGTACCTCCAGAGCATGACAGTACCTAGATAGTAAGTTTTTGCCCATTTGTTGAAGTTCGGATACAACGAGATTACTCCCCTGGGTACTTATTTAGTGATGATTTTAGATTTGTGTATTTTATATGAATTTGTGATATGATTTCCATGGTTATTACGTATGATATTATATATGCTCTTCAACGTTAGTAATCTGATTTAGATGTTAAATGATTTATTAATTTTTTCTCGTATATGGTGTTGAGTGTTAGAAAATGCATATTTATAAAGGAGAAAACCGTCATTTTACATTTCAAGTCTTACTAACACCTTTACTTTCATGAATTTAACTTTTTTTTGATTTAATTCTGTTTGTTTTATTTTAATTAAGTATTTTATGTATTTTAGGGGCATTATAGTCATTTCACAATAAAGGAGAGATTAGACGGTAAAACGGACATCACTTTTGAACTCAGGACGGTCAAAAACCTTAGGAGGATCATAAAAAGAAAAATGGCACTATTCACATGTATGGTACTATTCACGTATATGGTACTGTATACGTTACTGTTCACAACACTGTTCACATAGACGGATCGATGACATGGCATTGACCGATGATGTGGCATTGACCGATGAGGTGTCACGATCCTGTTGGGCTAAAATTCTTATGTACTATTGATGGTGACGTGGCAGCATATCAGTGGATGAAAAATCTCGCGTACGGTACATGTATCACACAGGATTATTTTCAACCAAACCGCGTTACTGTTCATCCGAGTCAAACCGCGTTACTGTTCATCTGAGTCAAACTGTGTTACTGTTCATCCGCGTGGTCAAACCGTGGACTGTTGACTGATGACGTGGCGCAATCCTAAGCGTCCAAACTGTTTTTAATTCGATGGCCATGATTTACTCCATGTATCTATAAAAAGGGGGCCTCCCCCCCGCCCCCTAATTTGATATCTCTGAATCCATTTTTGGACTCTGTTTTCTGTAATTCCCTCTCCATCTTGTATTTTCTTCATATTTTAATAAATTCTCATTTTGCCCCTAGTTCAATTATGAGTGGCTAATTTTCTTTCAAGCTTGGGTTGAAGGTGAAGTCTCAACATGTGTCATGGGCTTAATTTGGTAAATTTATTTTCTCTTCCCTTGTAGTTTTTGTGGATGTTTTGACTTCTCGTCGACAAATAATACTAATCTTGTCTAGTACCGCCTTGGTTTCACCGGCCCTCTAGTACAAGGTTATTATTATTTGGCACGATAAGCCCTTAGCTCCATATTGATTAGAGCGTGGTTCATGAGGTGTGGATTCCCCCCTCATGATTTAATTGGTATTAATAAGGAATATTTAGCCCATGATGCGTGTTGATACGGATCCAGATACCCAAGTACGTCATTTCAATAGATTTCGCTTCAATTTATTCTCGCCATTGCAATTCCAATTTTAGGATAATTTAAATCACTTCCACCACAATTTCAACCACCCATTTACAAAATTAATTCTACATATAATTAAAATCCACCTCCTCGTGGGATCGACACTCGTCACCATTGATCTATACTACAATAGATTCGTGCGCTTGCGAGTATATTAAAATTTGCACAACATATGGTTTAATGAAATCGTTTTTAAAAATGACATGATTATTTTCTTTTAAAGTAAAAATTTATTTTCAAAAACTACTATCCACTCACTGAGCTCACTGAGTTTTATATTCTTCCTATTTTATTATTTTCCCCCCCATAGGATGTTGCAGGTTTACTAAATCAACCTAGCGACTGTAGATATTTTGAATTTTGATCACGTGATGGTGTTAGAAGATTTAGATGATTTTTTATTTTATTAATTTAATTTTTAGTTAATTTATTTCACGTATTTATTTTTGTGTATTTTTATAGAAAGGTTGTAATAGCGCAATAAGGTTAGTATCGTAATTTCTCTCTTTTCTTTATTTTTATTTGTTTTGTTCCCATCTTTATTTTTATTTTATTTGTTTTGCATGCATGGTCGTAGGTCATTATTACCTAATCTTGAACCTATAGACTTTGAATTAGAAAAAACACTTCGCACACACAGGCACATTAAAAATAAATTTGGAATGGATTTACAAGTACCACAGGAGAGGCCATTTAAGGACTATTTTAGTCCCTTAGCTAATTTGAGCACATCATGCATAAGATACCCAAATGTAGCTGCTAGGAGTTTTGAATTAAAACCTAGTGTGCTAAATTGTCTCCCCACATTTTATGGCTTAGAAAATGAGGACCCATATAATCATCTGAATGATTTTCATGCCATTTGTCAAACTTTTAAATATGAAATTTTTTCAGACGATGATGTTAAACTTAGACTATTCCCATTTTCTTTAAAAGATAGAGCTCGTTCATGGCTTAATACATTGCCTGCTAATAGCATTGCATCATGGGAACAAATGGTAACGGAATTTTTGAATAAATATTTCCCAGTGCATAAAACCAATGCTATTCGCAAGGAAATCTCGGAGTTTACCCAGAGAGATGACGAGCAGTTTTTCGAAACGTGGGAGCGATTCAATGGGTTACTCTTGAAGTGTCCACATCATGGGTACGAGAAATGGCACCAATGCCAATACTTTTTGGAGGGATTATTGCCAAATATACAAGAATGGCTAATGGCGACAAGTGGAGGAGAGCTAATGTTAAAAAGTGCATCCGAGATTTGGGAATTCTTCCAGCGACAAGCGGATAATTCCCAACAACGGAGTCGATCACTCAGGAATACTAGAAGAATTAAAGGAGTAAATGAGGTTCAAATTGGCGAGTCAACTTCGGGAATCAAAGAAGTCAAGGAGATGGTTGAAGGTCTTGCTCGACAAATAGCATCGTTATCGACTGCTAAATCAACAGAACCACATGACCATGACTCATACTCAGATCAAGCCAATGCCATAGGTGTAATGAGAAAGCCATCAAATTACAACCCATACTCCAACACATATAATCCTGGATGGAGAGACCACCCCAATTTTTCATGGTCTCAAGGATTCCAACAGAATGGACCAGCAGCTCCAGCTCCACCAATGCAACAAATTCCTCAAGTTCCTTAAGCCTCTCAGCCACCATTTAGACCATACAATCAGAACCGGAATTTCTCTCAACCCAGACCATGGGAGGATTCATTCCAGAATCTCAAGAATCTTACTCACTCCACGATTGAGCAACAAAACCACACCATTGATGGACTACGAAATGAGTTGAGAGCAGGTTTCAACTCACAAGCTCAATCAGTTTCAAGCCTCGAGAAGATGGTGGGACAACTTGCTTCTTCAGTTCAGACCTTGGCAATGACTGTTGAGAAAGGCAAGTTTCCAAGTCAACCAGTGCCTAATCCTAAAGGAGTGCATGAAGCAAGTACCAGTTCACCACAGCAGCATGGAGAGGTCAAAGCAGTAATGACCTTGCGAAAAGGAAAAGAAGTCGACAACAAAGTGGAGATGCCGGTGACAAAAGAAAATCAAATTGTACCTGTGAGTGTTGAGGACTCATCACCGGAGGAAAAAGAAGAAACCAACCCACGAGAATACGTTCCCAAAGCTCCATTTCCCCAAAGGTTAGCCAAAGGCAAAAAGGGAAAATCCACAGGTGAGATTCTCGAAATCTTCAAACAGGTAAGTGTTAACATCCCTTTACTTGATGCTATTAAACAAGTTCCATCTTATGCCAAGTTTCTTAAAGATCTTTGTACTAAAAAGAGAAATATGCATGTTCAAAAGAAGGCATTTTTAACAGAAAACGTTAGTTCTATACTCCAACATAAAATTCCTTTAAAATGCAAAGACCCAGGCTCCCCCACTATCTCATGTAGTATAGGGAACCACACAATTGAGAATACTTTGTTGGATTTAGGAGTTAGTGTAAATTTGTTGCCTTATTCAGTATTTGTGAAACTTGGACTGGGAGAATTACACCCAACTCCAGTGGTGTTACAGCTTACAGATCGGTCCACGAAAATACCTCGTGGTATTGTGGAGGACGTGCTTATCCAGGTAGACAAGTTTTATTTTCCTGTTGATTTTATTGTAATTGACACTCAACCAATACAGGATTCAAGGAAGCACATCCCCATTATTCTAGGCCGACCTTTCTTGGCAACTGCGGATGCTCACATTCAATGCAGGACTGAAAATATGCAGTTGTCCTTCGGCAACATGACTATGGAGCTAAACATTTTCAATATTGCTAAACAACCTCACAGTGCAGATGATGGAATTGTTGATGTGGATTTAATTGAAGCATTAGTTGATGACACTTTTCTTTCAAACCTTAGTGATGATCCTTTACAAACATGTTTAACTCACTTTGGTTTGGATTTTAATATTGACAGATCAGTCGATGAGGTCAACGCCCTACTTGACTTAGCACCATCCATGGACACTAATAAATGGAAGTCAAGAGTTGAACAACTAGCACCATCAGAGAAGAAACTCATCTCATCATCAAAATCACCACCAAAACTCGAGCTCAAACCATTGCCCAACACTTTGGAATATGCGTTTTTAGGAGAAGAAAGCACCCTACTGGTAATCATCTCATCATCCCTAAACGATGAACAAAAAGGTAAGTTGTTGGATATTTTAAAAGAGCACAAAGGAGTATTAGGATGGATCATAGCAGACATAAAAAGTATAAATCCAGTAGACTGCATGCATTACATTCACCTTGATGAAAATGCTAAATCTACTAGGGAAATGCAACGTCGATTAAATCCTAATATGAAAGAAGTTGTTAGAACAGAAGTCCTTAAGCTATTAGATGCAGGTATCATTTACCCCATTTCTGATAGTTCATAGGTTAGTCATGTGCAAGTTGTCCCCAAAAAGTCAGGAGTCACTGTAGTTACCAATGCCGATAATGAATTGATACCCACTAGAGTGACTATAGGATGGCGTGTATGCATTGATTATAGGAAGTTGAATTCTGTCACACGTAAAGACCATTTTTCTTTACCATTTATTGATCAAATGCTTGATAGATTAGCAGGTCATGAATTTTATTGCTTTCTAGATGGCTACTCAGGATACAATCAGATCCCCATAACACCAAAAGATCAGGAGAAAACTACTTTCACTTGCCCTTTTGGCACATTTGCATATAGGAGAATGCCATTTGGATTATGCAATGCACCTGCTATATTTCAACGATGCATGTTGAGCATTTTTTCTGATATGGTTGAACGATTCCTTGAAGCCTTTATGGATGACTTTTCTGTCTTTGGTGACTCGTTTGATCAATGTTTACATCATCTAACACTAGTTCTGCAGAGATGTATCGAGAAGAACTTAATCTTAAATTGGGAGAAATGTTATTTTATGGTAAAACAAGGTATTGTTCTCGGTCACATCATTTTGAGCAAAGGTATTGAGGTTGACAAAGCCAAGGTGGATCTCATTTCTAATCTTCCTCCACCCAAAACAGTCAGAGAAATAAGATCTTTCCTTGGGCATGCTGGTTTCTATAGACGTTTCATTAAAGATTTTAGCAAAGTTTCTAGACCCTTATGCAATTTACTTGCTAAGGATGTACCTTTTATCTTTAATGATTCATGTCTTATGGTGTTTGAAAAATTAAAACAGTTGTTGACATCATCGCCCATCATTCAGGCCCCAAACTGGAACTTACCATTTGAGCTCATGTGTGATGCATATGATTATGCAGTAGGAGCAGTATTAGGACAAAGAGTTGATCGAATTCCCCACGTTATTTACTATGCTAGTATGACATTGAATGATGCACAATTGAACTATTCAACTACTGAAAAAGAAATGCTAGCAGTAGTGTTTGCATTAGAGAAATTTCGATCTTATCTCATTGGTTGTAAAATAATTATATTCACGGATCATGCTGCTCTTAAATATCTTCTCACAAAGAAAGATGCAAAAGCTAGACTAATTCGTTGGGTGTTACTTTTGCAGGAATTTGACTTGGAATTCAAATATAAGAAAGGGACAGAAAATGTTGTGGCGGACCACCTCTCTCGTCTCCATTTTGACACAACTACAGAGCCATTACCATTAAATGAGTCATTCCCTGATGAACAATTGATGAATGTGGAAGTATTACCGTGGTATGCTGACATCGTGAATTATCTTGTTACAGGTCAATTTTCAGAGCATTGGACCAAGCAAGATAAGGCTAAATTCTTTGCAGAGACAAAGAATTTCTTTTGGGATGACCCGTATTTGTTCAAGTATTGTGCTGATCAAATTGTTAGACGATGTGTCCCAGAAAATGAAATTCAGAATATCCTTTCATTCTGCCATGAACAAGCTTGTGGAAGTCATTTCAGTGCTAAGAAAACAGCTACTAAAGTTTTGCAATGTGGTTTCTATTGGCCAACTATATTTCGAGATGCTTACACTTTTTGTTCTTCATGTGATAGGTGTCAACGAATGGGGAGCATTACACGAAGGAACATGATGCCATTAAATCCAATTTTAGTGGTTGAAATTTTTGACGTATGGGGTATCGACTTCATGGGACCCTTTCCCCTGTCTTTTGGCCATCAATACATTTTGGTTGCTGTTGACTACGTATCGAAATGGGTAAAAGCAATTTCATGTAGGACCAATGATCACAAGGTGGTGATAGCATTTTTTAAAAGCAACATTGTTTCACGCTTTGGATTCCCTCGAGCAATAATCAGTGATGGTGGTGCCCACTTTTGTAACAAAGCATTCAAAGCTCTTTTGACAAAGTATTCAATCACACACAAAGTGGCGACTCCGTATCATCCGCAAACCAGTGGCCAAGTTGAGATCTCTATTAGAGAAATAAAGCACATATTAGAAAAAAACGGTGAGGCCAGACAGAAAAGATTGGTCATTAAGACTTGATGATGCCTTATGGGCATATAGAACGGCTTTCAAGACCCCGATTGGGATGTCACCCTACAGGCTAGTGTATGGAAAAGCTTGCCACCTACCTGTGGAACTCGAGCATCGTGCATATTGGGCCATCAAGAAATTCAATTTTGACATGCAGCAAGCCAACTCAGAAAGAAGATTACAGCTGGCAGAACTTGAAGAAATTCGCAATGATGCATACGAAAATGCCAAGATTTACAAGCAACGAATGAAAGTCTTCCATGATAAGCAAATTATGAGAAAATCGTTCACTCCAGGTCAGAAAGTGCTTTTATTCAATTCTCGCTTGCACCTGTTCCCAGGTAAGTTACGCTCTCGTTGGTCTAGCCCATTTATTGTTCATACTGTTTTCCACATGGGGCAATTGAAATTAAGGACCCGAAGAACGGTGTCACGTTTAAAGTTAATGGTCAAAGATTAAAGCCATATCTAGAATACCAACCACATGGAGAAGACATCGAGATAAATTTGAGTGACCCACCAAATTTGAATTGATTTTTTTTCTTTTCGTTGATTTGATTTTTCTTTCTTTCTTTTTATTATTATTCTTTTGCTAATTGAAATTGTTTTTGCATAAGTGTGTTTATTTTACCATTAAGTTTTCTCTTATCATTTTTAATCATGAGTCTCATACTTAGACCGTTCCTCCTGAACATTCTTAAACCACTTCAACGTGTCAAAACTCATCTCAAAAGGCATATTCAATTTTGTAAAACACAACGCATTTGGGCTCTACAACCACCAGAGTTAGTAGCCTATGTTGAGGGTTTAGAATGCCAACCCAGAGACATTGAGAGAAGTGTTTACGACATCCAGTTGGAGCTTGAGGTAAATTCAATAAGAGGACGATTTTAATTTTCTTTGTGTGTTTTAATTTTTTTTTTCTATTTGTGTGCTTTAGTTTGTTACCCCGGTGAAGTGGCGGATAACGGTACTCCGTGACAATCAAGTCGATTACTTCAGTTTCCCATAATAACTGATATTCTGAGGCGAAAGTATGGACAGAAATGAGACTCTAGCGAAGCTTCACAAGCGATTCCCTTCACTTCCTCAGAATGCCCTCCTTACGGTCTATAAAGCTCGGTCCGAACGCATGCGATTACTTATGAGGAATAACATACCTGCTGACATCCGTTGGTTAATTGAGGCTAAAGTACGATCGGCAAGTGAGTTACCTCCAAAATCTATTGCATACATGCCTGGTTGTGGTAAAGAAAATTATGCAAGAAAACGACGAGCTCGAAGAATTTCTGTTGCTTGTCATAAGTGTGCCAGAATGAGTTGCAATAAAAACCCATGTTCTTTAGGAATGATGTCTGATAACAGGGAAGATAAGATTCAATTCATTGGGGATGGCTTGAATAAGGAGTCATTGGATGATATCCTTTTGTCTCTTAAAACGCATCCCAGTGGATATGTGCAAGGAGCGATTCTCCAATTATGGCCATTATTCCAGAAAGAGCATGCATGATATAGTCTCGGGAATCTGACTATAAACGACCCTGTTTGCCAGTTTATAAGAAAACTGGATAGGAAGCCTATCCTCGACCCATAGAGGGCGTTCAAGCCGTTTCTGGACGTAAAACCAGAAGAAGATGTGAGCCACAGTCGCAACTACCTGTAAATATCCTTTCACTTTACTGTTATTTTATTTCACTATTGTTTTATTGTGTGTATTATTGTCCTTAATAATTTTATTACTGTTTGCTTTTTCCTTTTTGACTCGCGAGCCACGTGCTTTACGCGTTATTTGACACTGACATGTTACCTCATACACAACTGTGACCCATTGTCACCAAGACTCTTAAATGTGATTTTTTTTTTGTCAAGCACTCACAAATTATTTTTTAGAAGTATCCCAATGGCAGCTACTCCAAATAGACAATTCAAGAACATTTGTGTGCTTTCTGGATTTACATATGGCAAACATAAAGAGTTCGTTAAGGCAGCCATAGATCTTGGTCGCAGCATAGCAGCGAGAAAATTACACTTGGTGTATGGAGGAGGTAATCGAGGGTTATCAAAAATGGTCTCAGAAGCAGCTTTTATCAGAGGCAGCCAAATGTTAGGCATCATCCCAAGAGCCCTAAAACCTTTGGGCAGTTCGTCTGACTCATTAACTAGAGAAGAGTTAGTCATCTCAGGTATGCAAGAAAGAATAACTGAAATGCTTAATCATGCTGATGCTTTTATTTTCCTTCCAGGAGATCTTGCAACACTAGAGGCACTTATCACACTAGCATCTTGGGCCCATCTGCACATCCACCAGAAACCCATCGGTTTGTTAAATGTCAATAACTTTTATGATGGCTTTATCGCATTTCTTAACCATGCAATAAAAAACTATTTCATTCCCTCTAATGCAAAAAAACTCTTTATTTGTGCTCACACTGCTAATGAGCTACTTGATATGTTACAAGCTTATAGACCAGAGCCAAACCCCTGGACCTTTGTGTTGGAGCATCTAAATAATGATGGTAACAGTAGCCGCAGTAAGAAGTACAAATTAGATTTAACTCTGCGCTTGTAAATATTGTTTTCTGTGTTGCACCACCCAGGTGATGTCTTCTAAACTCTACTTCTTTCCTTTCAAACATTGAGGACAATGTTTCGTTCTGATTGGGGGGAGGGAATAGTCGACAATTATGGAATTTTGGTTAAGTTTTTACTAATTTTGTGTTGTAGAAACTAACTGTTGCTAATTTTTTGTGTTAAAGATGGCTGAATATGGAGTGTAGTGACTCTAGAAACGCATCTTCATCGTTTAAAAAAAAATTTCAGACATTTTCTTTTTCTTTATTCTGTTTTTATGTTTATTTTTCTTCTTCTTTTTATTTTCTCCTCTATAAATATACATTTTCCAACTTTTGAGTCGAAGATGGCTGAATATGGAGTGTAGTGCCTCTAGAAACGCATCTTCTTTAAAAAAAAAAATCATTTTCTTTTTCTATCATTTTAAGTGTAACTTTTCTAATTAATTTTTCTACATCATTTTCATATTTCTGCATGCATATTTTTCTATTATGTTTAGAATAGGTTGGGGGGTAGAATGCTGTTTAAAAAAAAAAAAATTTTTTGTGTGATTTGTTTTAACATTGGATCATGATTAATTTCAAATTTTAGTATTTGTATTATCTTTGGTCTTAAGTGGTGTTACATTATGTTTGCTACTCTACATGTTGATGTTGGAGACAAATATGAGTTGCTTGAAGAATGAACATGTCATAATAAGTACCAAGTGAGTTTTGAGCCTATTATTTTTCTTGGAGAATAACTCTTTTGCCCACTCTTTATACAGCTTAGCAGTTTATTATTTTACACACGATCTCTAGATTTCTTTTGAGTTAACCCTTAAAAAAAAAAGAAAAAAAAAGTGTGTTGCTACATTGGGAGGCCCATCTAACTAGTAGATATGGATGATTATTTAGAGCCCTAAAAGACGATGGAAAGGCCATCTTTGATCTGTTTGAGCCTTTCTAGCCATCCCTTTTATTAAATATCCATAGTTAACCCTTTTGAGCCTTTAAAAAAAAAAAAACCTTTTCTTTGTCAACTTATCATCTTGACCCACTCCGATTTGGAGTATTAACCGATGTCTTATAAGTTCCATCACCTATTTATGTTTGAGAAAATGTAAATAATTATATTGTTCAGTGAAGTTATGCCAAATAAAAGCAAAAAAAAAAAAACAAAAGTTGTTGTTTCAAAAGAATAAAAATAAAAATAATAGGTGAAATCCACCTTGCAACTTCAAAAAAAAAAAATCTTCTCTGCATTTTGCTCAAACATACACTTTGTTTTCCTTATTTCCCTTCTTTGTTAGCCATGTCCCTAACCTACGTTACGTCCTAATAAAAGTCCTTCTTGATTTTAGGGAACTATAGTTTGAAGTGGAAGCTAGTTATATGGGCTAAAAAGATGAAGTGATGCATAATAAAAAAAAAAAGAGATAAATAAAGTGGGTTGACTAGCATTTTTGTTTGACTTGAGATCGTATTATTTCTAAGCTGAGGGCATATTTATTTCATCTTGGTGAGAGCATGTGATATCACTTCTTTATTATTTTCTCTCAATTACCATTCATTGGAGTGACTATTTTTATTGGTTTTAATTTCTTTGTGAGAGTGTCACTACTTCCAATGAGATTTTGGGGTTTGACATGTCATTCTTGAAAGTAGCTATGACAAAGTCTACTGTGCTGATTCATGTGGATGGTTGATGTGGGTGTGATGTTGCTTTAGACTGGAGATAATGCTTATACTTTTATTTGATTGCTATCATTAATCTGATGGAATAAATATGAGTGTTTCTATTAAAAAAAATTATTTTGAATTTGAATTTTGTTTTCGTTTTATTTGCTAGGGACTAGCAATAAACTGGTTGGGGGGTGTGTTGAGTGTTAGAAAATGCATATTTATAAAGGAGAAAACCGTCATTTTACATTTCAAGTCTTACTAACACCTTTACTTTCATGAATTTAACCTTTTTTTGATTTAATTCCGTTTGTTTTATTTTAATTAAGTATTTTATGTATTTTAGGGGCATTATAGTCATTTCACAATAAAGGAGGGATCAAACGGCAAAACGGACATCACATTTGAACTCAGGACGGTCAAAAACCTTAGGAGGAGCATAAAAAGAAAAATGGCACTATTCACATGTACGGTACTATTCACGTATATGGTACTGTATACGTTACTGTTCACAACACTGTTCACATAGACGGATCGATGACGTGGCATTGACCGATGATGTGGCATTGATCGATGAGGTGTCACGATCCTGTTGGGCTCAAATTCTTATGTACTGTTGATGGTGACGTGGCAGCATATCAGTGGATGAAAAATCTCGCGTACGGTACATGCATCACACAGGATTATTTTCAACCAAACCGCGTTACTGTTCATCCGAGTCAAACCGCGTTACTGTTCATCCGAGTCAAACTGTGTTACTGTTCATCCGCGTGGTTAAACCGTGGACTGTTGACTGATGACGTGGCGCAATCCTAAGCGTCCAAACTATTTTTAATCCGATGGCCATGATTTACTCCATGTATCTATAAAAATGGGGCCTCCCCCCTCTAATTTGATATCTCTGAATCCATTTTTGGACTCTGTTTTCTGTAATTCCCTCTCCATCTTGTATTTTCTTCATATTTTAATAAATTCCCATTTTGCCCCTAGTTCAATTATGAGTGGCTAATTTTCTTTCAAGCTTGGGTTGAAGGTGAAGTCTCAACATGTGTCATGGGCTTAATTTGGTAAATTTATTTTCTCTTCCCCTGTAGTTTTTGTGGATGTTTTGACTTCTCGTCGACAAATAATACTAATCTTGTCTAGTACCGCCTTGGTTTCACCGGCCCTTTAGTACAAGGTTATTATTATTTGGCACGATAAGCCCTTAACACCATATTGATTAGAGCGTGGTTCATGAGGTGTGGATTCCCCCCTCATGATTTAATTGGTATTAATAAGGAATATTTAGCCCATGATGCATGTTGATACGGATCCAGATACCCAAGTACGTCATTTCAATAGATTTCGCTTCAATTTATTCTCGCCATTGCAATTCCAATTTTAGGATAATTTAAATCACTTCCACCACAATTTCAACCACCCATTTACAAAATTAATTCTACATATAATTAAAATCCACCTCCTCGTGGGATCGACACTCGTCACCATTGATCTATACTACAATAGATTCGTGCGCTTGCAAGTACATTAAAATTTGCACAACATATGGTTTAATGAAATCGTTTTTAGAAATGACATGATTATTTTCTTTTAAAGTAAAAATTTATTTTCAAAAACTACTATCCACTCACTGAGCTCACTGAGTTTTATATTCTTCCCATTTTATTATTTTCCCCCCCATAGGATGTTGCAGGTTTACTAAATCAACCTAGCGACTGTAGATATTTTGAATTTTGATCACGTGATGGTGTTAGAAGATTTAGATGATTTTTGTTAGGATATCGTGATCATCTCATTTTTTTTAATTATATAATTTTTGTTGTACTATTCTTTTGAGATTAAGAATAAACTAATGTATGTTAATATTAATTATAATAAAATCTTTTGATACTCTGAACATATCTTGGGTAAAAAGTATTTTGGTTGAGGATGATGAACATTGGAGTTGGTTGTATGTTGATTTATTTTTGGAGTGCTTGTTTTACATATTTACAGATTGAGAGTGTTATATTTATAAAGGAGGCTTTGCCAAATTTTCGAAAGAATCATTACTAATTAGATTATTATAAATCCAATTTTGATGAGATTAGATAGACACGCCCTAGGGGTTTCGGGCAAATCGTTTCAGTTTGTATCAGAGCGTGGTTTTAGATTCTATCGATTTTACTACCTTAGTAAGAATAAGTTTTATTGCTATTAAAGTGAGAATTGATATTTTGTTGCCACCATCATGCTTTGTTGTAGCAGTCGACGTGGTCGTGGTTGTACTAGGTTAGTAGCTGGGTTGACTCCTGGTAGTGCACCTACGAGGGAAAGTAAATATGTGAATTAGGGGGTAGTTGAATCCTCTATGCATGAAATTGCATAATAGGCACCAGGGAATGTCCCGAATATTGAGCAGTCATTTGATATATTAGCTCAGATCATGGCTACAATTGTGCACAATCAGACTAAAAAACATGCCGGCAACGGAAACACTATTGAGCGTGTGAGAAGTTTAGGGCCAAGGAGCGTTCTGGAGAACCACCTGAGGTTGAGACATGGTTTGTGAAGTGAGAGCGTATTTTTAAAATGATGAAGTGTTTAGAGGATGACTGACTATCCTTTGCCACTTTCCTGCTTGAGGATAGAGCTAACCATTGGTGGTAGATAGTAGAGAGACGACATCATGGGCATGCTGCGATTACTAGGGGTGGACAAAACCTTTGGTTCGGATTTTTTTGGATAAAAAATTATAAAATCCGAACCGAATTGATATTATGGTATTTTTATAATTTCACTACAACATATATATACCTAAACCACAAATGTTTGCACCAGCATCGGTGCACCACTCTCACTTTCAGTTGTACAAAACCACGATCGGACAAACTCACACACCCAAATCTTAATCCCATCCGCTGGTGGCTGATACTGCCAACCTGTCGATACCATTCCTTCCATCGTTCCCTTGCCAGCGAGCCAGGTAACTCACTTACTTGCTCTGCTTTCTCTCTCTTTTTTTGTTTTTGAAATGGGTCTATTTTTTAAAAAATAACTCTTTAATCTTTTGTAATTTCATGGTTGCTTTACTTATTATTACTGTATTAGATTATTAACAGTATTTAGTTTTATTACTTTTGTTTGGATTTGCATATGTGAACTGATTTGCAAATGTCACTGTTGCTGGGTGAGAAACAGAGAAAGTCACGAGGTGGAGAATATGATGGAGGGATAATATCATTAGATCCCTCTCTTTTATAAAATATTAGTGTGGCCCAATACTTAGGAAATCATTGCATATAGGAATTTTGTTATCGCCTAATTTGTTTGTGAATTCTTCAAAATGGTCATTGACCGAAAGTCAATATTTTATTTTATTTTTGTTTATCATAAATTGATTATATTTGGCCTTGTGTGTATGAATGCATTTATAGTTATATTTATGTTTACTCATTTCAATTTTATTTGTGTAGATTTAAGTTGGCAAGTGTGGATGTTGGAAGTTATTAAAGTTGGAAGAAGTTGGTAGGAAAGGAGAGCAAAGTAATGGCATTTCTTATGGTTGATTTTTAATTTTTATGTTGTAATAATTTCTAATGGTTATAAATGTTGCCTGGGTGTTGTTGGGTATTTGATTGTCTTTTATTTTGTTTGGTGTCATTGTTAGAATTACTTATTTTTTTATGTTGTAATGGACTTATGTTATGGACTATATTAAGTTAATTTGGTAATGGCGATGAATGATTTCGTAGTGGTCATGACATAGTAGTAATTGATGCAATTGTAGATTAATTGATGAAATCATAGATTGCACATACTTTGAATATATTATACAGGTATTGAAAATGAGGAAATTATTACACATGGTTTGAAATAAAAAATGATCGGACAGATAGAATCGAAAACCAAATCGTTAAGATGAACCGAAAAATCGATTGGTTAAATTAAATCATTTAAAGAACCAAAACCGATCCGAAATCGAGAACTGAAACCGACCCGAAGCCGGCCTATCGGTTTTGGTGCGGATTTTATTTTTAAGAAAAACCGAATAATTTTTTTAATTTTTGAACTCGAACTGATCCGAAACCAAAAATTTATTCCGAAATTGAATCGAACCGAACCAATGCCCACCCCTAGTGATTATTTGGTCCATTTTTCATAGGGAATTTTACAATCAGTATTTTCTAGTTGTATATTAGGATGTTAAGCGGAGTGAATTCCTTCGTTCAGTTCAGGGATCCATGACAGTTAAGGAGTATGAGAAGAGGTTTTTGGACCTCTCTAGATTTGCTACATCTATAGTCGGTGACAAGAGAGAGAGATGCGGACAGTTTGAAAAGGATCTCTGATTTAAGATTTGCACCACCGTGAATGCATCACGATACACTGAGTTTAGAAAGGTAGTTGAGGCAGCCAAAAGGGTAGAGTACAATATTTCAGAGGGACGCAGAGTTCAAGCACTGAAGCAGAAGTGTAGCCAAAGTTGGGCAGAGGGTAGCTCTAGTAGTAGGCCACCTAAGAGATAGGGTATTCCTATAATTTACTTTAATATCACGCAAAAGAGTTAGGGTACAGGCTTCAGGGGAGACCAAAGACAGGCTGCCAGTCATAGCTAAGCGCAGCTATCAGTGGGAAGTAATGTCAAGAATCAGCGATAGTATGACCAAAGTGGTGGGAGTCATCGTGATGATCGTCCTATGAGTAAGTAACAGACTTATTGCCCTCCGTGTGGCATGAACTATCAGGGCCAGTGTCGTGCTGGAGACAAAGTTTGTTATTTATGTGGTCAGCTTAGACACATTAGAAGATGTTAGCCTAAAGGGCTACACATAATGTAATTTTGATGATAACAAACATGTGTTGTAAGTAAAATTAATAAATATTGTATTTCACATTTTCACTAGTTTTTTAAGGATAATATTTATGCAAGTGAAATCAAGTTGAAAACACTCAACGGACAACGGCGAAATCAAGAATAAAGTTTGGAGCTCAACGGACAAATTATTGCGATAAATTCTTGTAAAGCCGGTATGATTTAGCATTTGAGAAGCTCAAGAGATTAATTTTAATTAATTACTTTTCATAAACTAAAAGGTTTTATTTTTATAAGATAAAGTATTTTGTGGTTTTGAGTATTTTGAACTTAAATGGAAAGTTTTGCAATCTTTGATTTTCAATAAGTATTATTTTGAATTCCGGAGTTGGACCTTTTTGCAAATATTTGAAATGTTTTAGGCCATACTATAAGTTATGAACATTTTGGACTAAAGTGAAAAGTTTTGAGAACTATAAAAAATATGGGTATTATGTTAAATTTTGATAAATGACCTCTTTCAGAAATAATAATATAGTTGGGGTCGTATCATAATTTTATCATAATTTTTGAAAGTTTTCGAATGACAATCATTATTAGGAAATTCCAAAATTGGACATATTTGTAAAGTTTTATGACGTTTTGGGTCATAGTATCATTATAGAAAGTTTTGGGCCAAAGTGTAATTTTGTTAACAATGTTACTGTAGTAAAATTCAAAAATAACGGTAATATCACTGTTACAAGCGGCTAGCTGGATAAATCAAGCGGCTAACCGGTTGGTTGCTGGAATTTGCCTATAACGGTTAGTTTTCGGGCTTTAACTATAAAAATTCAACTCCAACTTCATTTTAAGAACTAATGCAAGCATAAATAAGATCATATAACATATATTGAGCTTCCATTTCACAAATCATCATTTATTGAATTATCATTGAGCTATTATTTGCATATCCACTCTCAAAGAGAGTTTTTGTTGTAATTTTCATTTTTTATCAAATTGTGAGTGTATAAGTGTGAGAAACTCTTGGGGTGAAGAGATTGGGGAGATAATCTCTTAATTGTAAAGGTTTATTGACACCTTGGAAGTCAATTGTAAGAACTTAAAGCCTTAGGAGGCTTGGATAATGAAATCATCGAGCTTGGCTTGAAGGCGTGGACGTAGGCGGGAATTGCTGAACCACGTAAAAGTCGTTGTGTTTGTTTTCTCTTCCCTTACTCTTTTATTATTGTACTATATTGAATTTATTGTTTTTAATTCCATTAGGGCGTTAGATTGAATTGTTACAAAAATTGTTTAGCATAAAATTCAAAATCCCAATTCACCCCCCTCTTGGGTTGCATAACTTGCATTTCATTTGGTAATAGAGCGAGGTGCTCTTATGTAGACTTAACCGTCTAGAGTTAAAGATCCATGGCAACCCATAATGACTCAACCTTTAGGGAAGGACAATCCACAATTAGACCACCGTTCTTTGATGGTAATGACTACCCATATTGAAAAACTAGGATGAGAATTTATTTACAAGCTTTAGATTATGAAATTTGGGAAATTTATGCCTTTGACTAAAAACGAAGATGGGGAAGATATTCCAAAACCTTCACGAGAATGGAATGAATTGGAAAAGTGAAAAGCTTCTCTAAATTCCAAAGCTATGAATGCCTTGTTTTGTGCATTAGATAAGAAAGAGTTTCATAGAGTATCTAGTTGTGAAAGTGCTAATGAAATTTGGCACAAACTTGAAGTTGTTTATGAAGGCACGAATCAAGTAAAAGAGTCTAAAATTAGTAGGTACACTCGATAATATGAATTGTTTCAAATAGAACAAAATGAGAGTGTGTATTATATGTATACTAGATTTACGGACATAGTGAACACTCTAGGAGCCCTAGGAAAGACCTTTTCAAATAGCGAGAAAGTTAAGAAAATCATTAGGTCGCAACCTAAGGAATGGAGATCAATAAGGATTGCCATTGAGGAAGCCAAAGATTTAAATATCTTACCTATTGATGATTTAATTGGTTCTCCTATTTCTTATGAGGAAGACTTGGCAGCTGAAAGAGGCAATAAGGAAAAGAAAAAAAGCATTGCTCTTAAAGTCTCGAAACATGAGAGTGATGAGGAAAGCGAGCTAGATGAGGAGGAGATGGATATGCTGGCTAGGAGGTTCAAAAAATTTTTTAAGAAATCCGGTGAGCAAAGAAAATTTAGAGACCTCAAGATCCGAAAGGAGAAGAAAGAAGTAATCAAATGTTATGAGTGCAAGAAGCCTGGCCATATAAGATCGAAAAACCCTCTTCTCAACAAGCTCAAGAAGAAAGCAATGGTAGCCACATAGGATGATAGCGATGAGGAAACAAGTGATGATGAAGAATATCAAGAAATGACAAATCTAGCTCTCATGGCAAATGGAGATGAATCGGATAATGAACTTGATGACGTAAATGATCTTCCTACTTATAATGAATTACATGATGCGTTTAAAGAATTGTATGATGAGTGGATGAAAATTGGTAAAAAGAATGCATATTTTAAAAAGAAAATGGTAGAGCTCACAAATGAAAATGAATCTCTAAGCTCAAAGATTATATGCCTAGAATTAGAGAATAAAACATTGCATGATAGAGTTGCATTATCAAATAAGAAACCTAGCATTTTACATGAGCATCTAGAATCATATGTAGATGACTTGAAAAATGAAAAGGATGCTTTACAAAAATGCAATGATTCATTAAATGAAAAGATTAAAGGACTAGAGTTAGATAATAAAATGTTGCATGATAAAATTGCATCATTTAAAGGTAAACAAAGTATTTCATATGAACATGAAAAATCACATGTTGATGAGTTGATGAAAGAAAATGAAGTGCTTAAGAAAAAGAGTAATGAGCTGAATGAAATTGTGTTAAAATTCACAAGTGGTCAAAAGAATTTAGAAAAATTACTAAGCACTCAAAAATGTGTGTTTGAGAAAAGAGGACTTGGGTATAAGCCTAACTTGAAATAAAAATATTATAAAAATTATTTTGTTAAGGCTACCTTTACAAGTGATCATAAGATTGTTTGTCATTATTGTAATGGAATTGGTCATATGAGTTTTATATGTCCAATTAAGAGAAATGTATATTACAGAGTCAAGTGTATTTGGGTTCCAAAAGGAACCAAATCTAACACTCAAGGACCCAAAAGTATTTGGGTACCAAAATGCAAAACTTGAATGTTTTCCTTGTAGGTACCACAATTAAGGAATGGCGGAGAGTTCCTTGATAAAAGCTTATGAGAATAATCACTTGATCATGGTGTAAGCAAAAATGATGACACAATATGTTTTAATTGTTTTGGTAACAATTATTGCTTTATTGATTATAAGTGATGGTCTTTTAATCTTAGTAAGTATTTAATAATTCATTTGGTATCATAACATTAAGTGCATTAACATAAAGTGGATAAGTTTATTTTGTCTATTTATTATGTTGAGTGGATCATGAAAAATGGATAGTAACTTGAATTTGTGAAAGTATATTTGTATGTTTACGTAATTGAATTATCATTGTGTTTAACTTTGAGTGCTTTATCATGATGCATGGTTATATATATATGATGATAGCTTGTCAACTCATCATGATGGATTTGTTTGATTTTAACGATTATGTAATGCCTAAGCATGATAAATGAGTGATATGCTTATTAATCTTTGAATGCATATATGTTTTCATGATTGTGTAAAATATATGCATGATGGATGAATTATATGTTTGAATTAATCATATTTTGAATGTTTATAATTATGATTCATGCATTAAAATGGCTTTTGAGATGTTTCGAAATCATGAAATGACCTCGGGATTGATAAAATAAGCTGGAAAGTGAACATGGTGCAAAAGGGCAGCCATGAGGCAGCTAGCCGCTTGGGAGCTGTCCCAAACCCGAGAGCAAGCGGCTAGCCGCTTGCCCCCAAGCGGTTAGCCGCTTGGTCACGGGTTTAAGGGTTTTTCTTTCCCTTTTTCACGCGTTCTTCAACCTTTCATCACTCTCTCTCTACCCACGGCCTCTTCTCCATTTCCATTTACATTTTCTTCATTTCTCACCCATTTTTATGCCAAAATTACTCATTCAAATTATTTCTAACTTTCAAATCATCAAATCATCACTTGTTTCTCCAAATCTCAAAATCAAAATCTAAGCTTGCTCATTTCTTTCTCCTCCATTTTAAGCTATTTTTAGCTCATCTTTGATCAAATTAATATGATATATTGCATTAAATCATCTCTACGATCAAATTTTATTGGCTCAAACACTTCCATTTCACACTAAATCTTGAAAATCCGAATTTGGATATTTAAGCATATTCTTGTTTTCCATAATAGTTGGTTATGAAAAATTCAAAGGAAAACAAATAGCCAAAAGGTGTGAGGAACATCATAGAGACAATCCAAAGTTCATATTAACCCATTTTCCACATCCACCATATTCATCTTGATTTCAGTTCTTAGTTTTATTCTGCTCTACATTTTTCATATGCATTGTTGTTTTAATTATAGATTGAGGATGATTGTTATGTGATATTTGGATGTTTTATATTTGGATGATATTTTCTAAATTCTTGAAATGTTGTGACTCTTCGGTTAATTGCATGATTAATTTTTATTTGTTTCTTGATTAATCATTGAGGTGTTATTTTTGGTATAAGCATGGATTCATAGTAATTTTGATGATGAAGGGGGAGAAGTCATGTATTTTGAATTCTATTTTGATCTTGAAGTATTTGTGCATGGTTTTCAAATATTAAGGGGGTGTTTTTGTTTTGAATTTAATTGATATGTTGAATTATTTATGCCATGTATTAAAGGGGAGTATAAATGTCAAAATACATGAGATGTTTGTCATTATAAAAAAGGGGGAGATTGTTAGCCTAGAGGGCTACACATAATGTAATTTTGAAGATAACAAACATGTGTTTTAAGTAAAATTAATAAATATTGTATTTCACATTTTCATAGAGCTTGCAAAACGGGTCATCAGGTCGTGTTCGTGTCGCGTCAAATTTAGGTCGACCCAAACCTGACCCATTTAATAATCGTGTCAAAATATTGAGACCCAAACCCGACACGAAAAAATAATCGAGTTACCCAATAACCCGTTTAATATCTATATATTGAAAAAAGTTACATCAAATATTTACACACTATCATACATACGTATGTACATACATACATACATACATAATTTATCAATATTATAAAATATACATATCTACCAATATATTACACATTTACACTATTGAGGTTTTAATTATATATATATATATATAATATCAATATTATAAAATATATGTCTATCAATTTTTACACATTTACACCATTGAAGCTCTATATGTATTTAAAATTTTATAAATAAAACATTGTGTTTATATTCACCCTTTTAAAGAATTAAAAAAAAAGAAAATCATCTCTAATATTTGAGTTTTAATGATAAGAATATGTAAATTATTTTAAAATAGAAAATATAATCGGGTCATTGATCGGGTAAATGGGTCAAGAATTTTAACCCTAACCGGACACGGAAAAAAATCGTGTTGACCCGGACCCGACCCATTTAATAATCGTGTTAAATTTGACAACCCATACCCATTTATTTATGTCGTGTTCGTGTCGGGTAATCGGGTCGTGTCAAATTTTGCCAGCTCTACATTTTCACTAGTTTTTTAAGGATAATATTTATGCAAGTGAAATCAAGTTGAAAACACTCAACCGACAACGGCGAAATCAAGAATAAAGTTTGGAGCTCAACGAACAAATTATTACGATAAATTCTTGTAAAGCCGGTATGATTTAGCATTTGAGAAGCTCAAGAGATTAATTTTAATTAATTACTTTTCATAAACTAAAAGGTTTTATTTTTAATAAAATAAAGTATTTTGTGGTTTTGAGTATTTTGGACTTAAATGGAAAGTTTTGCAATCTTTGATTTTCAATAAGTATTATTTTGAATTTCGGAGTTGGACCTTTTTGTAAATATTTGAAATGTTTTAGGCCATACTATAAGTTATGAACATTTTGGACTAAAGTGAAAAGTTTTGAGAACTATAAAAAATATGGGTATTATGTTAAATTTTGATAAAGGACCTCTTTCAGAAATAATAATATAGTTGGGGTCGTATCATAATTTTTGAAAGTTTTGGAATGACAATCATTATTAGGAAATTCCGAAATTGGAGTTTTATGACAGTTTGGGCCATACTATAATTATAGAAAGTTTTAGGCTAAAGTGTAATTTTATGCACAGTGTTACTATAGTAAAATTCAAAAATAACGGTAATATCACTGTTACAAGCGGCTAGCCGAATAAATCAAGCGGCTAACCGCTTGGTTGCTGGAATTTACCTATAACAGCTAGTTTTCGAGCTTTAACTATAAAAACTCAACTCCAACTTCATTTTAAGAACTAATGCAAGCATAAATAAGATCATATAACATATATTGAACTTCTATTTCGCAAATCATCATTTATTGAATCATCATTGAGCTATTATTTACATATCCACTCTTCAAGAGAGCTTTTGTTGTAATTTTCATTTTTTATCAAATTGTGAGTGTATAAGTGTGAGAAACACTTGGGGTAAAGAAATTGGGGAGATAATCTCTTGATTGTAAAGGTTCATTGACACCTTAGAAGTCAATTGTAAGAACTTGAAGCATTGGGAGGCTTGGATAGTGAAATCCTCGAGCTTAGTTGGCTTGGAGGCGTGGACGTAGGCGAGGATTGCGGAACCACGTAAAAATCGATGTGTTTGTTTTCTCTTCCCTTACTCTTTTATTATTGTACTATATTGAATTTATTGTTTTTAATTCCATTAGGGCATTAGATTGAATTGTTGCAAAAATTGTTTAGCATAAAATTCAAAATCTCAATTCACCCCCTTTTGGGTTGCATAACTTGCATGTCATTTAATATCAGAGTGAGGTGCTCTTGTGTAGATTTAACCGTCTAGAGTTAAAGATCCATGGCAACCCATAATGACTCAACCTTTAAGGAAGGACAATCCACAATTAAACCACCGTTCTTTGATGGTAATGACTACCCATATTGAAAAACTAGGATGAGAATTTATTTACAAGCTTTAGATTATGAAATTTGGGAAATTGTTTGTCATGGTCCATTTATGCCTTTGACTAAAAACGAAGACGGGGAAGATATTCCAAAACCTTCACGGGAATTGAATGAATTGGAAAAGAGAAAAGTTTCTCTAAATTTCAAAGCTATGAATGCCTTGTTTTCTACCCTCATGTGTCATATTTGCAATTAGTGCAAGACAACCGCTAAGAAAAGGGTGCTCAACTTATTTAGCTCATGTGATAGACACAGAAGCTCTAGAATTGAGGTTAGAGGATATTGCAGTAGTTAAAGAATTTCCAAATATATTTTGAAATGAACTTTCGGAGATGCCACCTAACAGGGAGGTTGAGTTTTCTATTGATTTATTCCCTGGAACATCTCTTATATCTATGCACCGTACAGAATAGCTTCAATAGAATTGAAGAAACTGAAGGTTCAATTGCAAGAGTTGGTGGATAAAAGGTTTATTAGACATAGTTTTTCCCCATGGGGAGCTCCAGTCTTGTTTGTTAAGAAAAGAGATGGGACCCTTCGACTCTGTATCAACTATAGGCAGTTGAAAAAAGTTACAGTACGCAACAAGTATCCATTTCCGCGCATTGATGACTTGTTTGATCAACTCTAGGAGGCGAAAGTATTTTCTAAGATCGATTTGCGCTCGGGGTATCATTAGCTTAGAATTAAAGAGGCCGATGTTCCTAAAAAACATGTAGAGCCCGTTATGGACACTATGAGTTTTTAATGATACCATTCGGGTTGACAAATGCTCCAGCAACTTTTATGGATCTTATGAATAGGGTATTTCAGCCGTACCTAGATCGGTTTGTGATTGTATTCATTAATGATATCTTAGTGTATTCCTGAAGAAATGAAGAGCATGCAGAGCATTTGCGGACTGTTTTGCAAACTTTAAGGCAAAAGCAGTTATATGCCAAGTTCAACGAATGCGAGTTCTAGTTGGATAGAGTAGTATTTTTGGGCCATGTGATATCAGCTGAAGGCATTTATATTGATCCTCAAAAGATTGAAATAGTTGTGAAATGGGAATGGCCTACAAATGTCACAGAGGTTAGAAGTTTCTTAAGGTTACTCGAGTACTATCGTAGATTTGTGGAAGGATTCTCTAAGATTGCTTCTCCTCTGACATGATTAACCAGAAAAAATACTGAGTTCCAGTGGGATGATGACTATGAAAAGAGTTTTCATGAACCTAAGACACGTTTTACCTCAGCACTGGTTCTTACACTTCTAACTAGTAATGAAGGATTTATGGTATACAGTAATTACTCTAGCAGGGATTGGGTTGTATGCTAATACAACATGAGAAAGTGGTGGCTTATGCTTCTATACAACTTAAGTAAAACTACCCAACACATGACCTAGAGCTAGCAATAGTGGTGTTTGCACTTAAGACGTGGAGGCATTATCTATATGGGGCAACGCGTCTAATTTTCACTAATCATAAGAATCTCACGTATTTGTTTACTAAAAAAGAGCTAAACTTGAGACAGAGGAGATGAATTGAGTTAATTAAATACTACGAGTGCACTATTGATTATCACTTAGATAAAACAAATGTGGTAGCTGATGCACTAAGTAGGAAGTCCTCTAGCTCTATAGCTCACTTGCGAGTGACATATATACCTCATTTTAAAGTTAAACTGACTTTGATTGACAAAGTCCACCAGATGCAAGCTTAGGACCCGCAGTTAATGAAGTTGAAAGAGGATGTGCAAAAAGATTTATGAACTAATTTTGCGGTGAGAGATGACGGAGTTTTAGACATAGGTAGTAAACTCTGTGTATCTGATATTAAGGATCTGAAAGAAACGATTATGGAAAAAGCTCACTGTTCAGCTTATGTGGTGCATCCTGTAATACAAAGATGTACCGCACCTTAAGGGATTATTATTGGTGGTAGAGCATAAAGAGAGAGATAGTAGAATTTGTTTCTGGATGTTCAGTCTGTCAGTAGGTTAAGGCTAAACACCAGAGGCCTGCAGGGTATTCTCAATCGCTTCCTATTCCTAAGTGGAAGTGGGAGCACATCACATAGATCTTATAGAGAGACTTCCACGTACTCAGAAGGGACATGATAGTATTTGGGTGGTTGTCGATTGACATATAAAGTCAGCTCACTTCTTACCATTTAAAAGCACATATTTGATAAACAAGTTAGAAAGTATTTATGTGGCTGAAATAATTCGACTTCATAGAGCACCTGTGTCCATTGTCTCATAAACAGATTCTTGGTTCACTTCTAAGTTCTAGACCAGCTTACAAAATGTTTTAGGCATCAAATTAAACTTTAGTATAGCCTTTCATCCACTGACCAATAGTTAGTCAGAGCGTACTATTCAAACCTAGAAGATATGTTGCTGCTTGTGTTATGGAGTTTAAAGGTAATTGGGACAATTGTTTACCTTTGATGGAGTTTGCTTACAATAACAGTTATCAAGCTAGTATCGAGATGGCACCATATAAGGCTTTGTATGGTAGAAAATGCAGAACTCTAGTATATTAGGATAAGGTTGGCAAGTGGAGGCTGTTTAGTCCAGAATTAATTCAGGATACTAACTATAAGAAACAATTGATCTGAGATAGATTAAAGATGGGCCAAGATAGACAAAAAAGTTATGCGGACAAGTGTAGGCGGGCACTTTAATTAGAAGTTGGTGATAGAGTTTTTATATGGATATCTCTTTAGAAAAAGTACTTCGATTTGGGAAATATGGGAAGCTAAGCCTTCATTACATTAGGCCATATGAGATCATTGAGTGTATCGGTCTGTTAGCTTATCAATTGGCTATACCACTCGAGTTATCCAGAATCCACAATGTGTTTCATGTCTCAATGCTCTAGAAGTACATATTGACCTGAGCCATGTGTTATCGAAGCAACCTATTCACTTAAAAAAAGACTTTACTTATGAAGAGAAACCAGTGGAGATACTAAAAGGAAAACATCAAGTTCTATGTTCTAAGACCATTCCTCTAGTAAAAGTACTGTGGAGGAATCACACAAAGGAAGAGACTACCTGGGAATGCGAGTTCAGGATCCTCATCTTTTCTTATCAGGTACGTAAATTTTGAGGATAAAATTTCTATAAGTGGGGAGGATTATAACATATGTGAAAAAAAAGAAAGTCGGTTAAGAAAAAAATAAATAATAAAAGATTTGGAGGAGAGAGAGAAAGAAATACCACATGTGAGAGTGAGAGAAGCTGTCAAACCCACCCAAAAAGCTGACTTGACCCACGAACATGGCCCTGTCGAATCTCGTGATTCCAGCCACCACACCAACCAAGCTTGGTACCAATCAAAAGCTTGTGAGATGCCAGTCATATTCCAGCCATCATTGTTGCCAGAAAACGACAAGAACGTTGGCGATTAAGCTCAAAAGAACTGCGGCTCAACCTATCACCATCACCATCAATTTTGCTGAACTTATACTACACCATTAGTTGGGTTTCGCTACTTAACTTGCCCTTATCATTGTCTGACTGGTCTTGTCACCTGAAACGATCGATTTACCGTTGTTTAGCCGTTGGAGTTTCATGGCTATGGAGCTAGATTCAGGCGCTGTTGCCACACGTGGGAGCTCACCGCCGGTAGCATTAAACTCAGCTCAGCCAAAAGTTTCTAACCTGAGCTTCCTGGTCACTGTTGCTTGAATTCTAGTCACCATTGACTAGTGAGGGCAATTTGGAGGATCTGCGAGCAAAAGCCAGTTCGCGGGCATGGATGATAACCGAGTTTGAACATTGTCACTATGAATGGAATATACAAAACCTATTTTCATAATATTATGATTTTAAAGTATAGTAAAGCATGTTTACGAATAAATGTTTAATGCTCTGATTTAAAGTTTTCTTAGAAATGAGTTTTATTTACATATTGTTGTATTATTAAAAAGTGTGTGATTATCGGTTTCCTTATCGATTTTTTTGTAATGCATGATAGTATTTTAAAGAAAAGAAAATAGATTTAAAGTATGTTAATGAAAAGGAAATGAGAATTACAATATGATTCTATGTTTATGTATATATGTATGAAAGGTTGTTTACAAAATCATTAGACAATACCCTTCCCCGGTTACAGTGACACAGATATGATGAGGCCTTTGGGGCCCATCTGAACACACATAAAAGATTTGGGCCGTGTGTTTGGTCGCTTCTGCCTTTTGGGGTCATATGCATGTGGTATGATGATAACAATGATACAGATACAAATGATACAAATGAGATACAGGCCTTTGGGGCCTGTCTATGTACACACAGAGGCTTTGAGCCATGTGCTTATGTGATTTTGTCTTTTGGGCACTAGATTATGCATGCACATATATGATGAGATATATGACAAGATAGATGACGAGATATGAGATGGCATTTTCCTGTCTATCCGTGTAGCTTTAGGGCATGAAAGTAGCTAGATAATACGTCTTTGCACGTCTGTTGAGGTCCGGATACGACTAGATTATTCCCTTGGGTACTTGTTTAGTGATGATTTCAGATTTGTGTATTTTATATGATATTGTGATATGATATCCATGGTTATTACGTGTGATATTATATATGCTCTTCAACGTTAGTAATCTGATTTAGATGTTAAATTATTTGTTAATGTTTTCTCGTATATGGTTTGATGAAATCATGTTTAAAAATGACATGATTATTTTCTTTTAAAGTAAAATTTATTTTCAAAAACTACTATCCGCTCACTGAGCTCACTGAGTGTTATATTCATCCCGTTTTATTATATTTTTCCCCCCGCAAGAGGTTATAAGTATACCAAATCGACCTAGCGACGGTAGATATTTTTAATTTTGATCATGTGATGGTGTTAAAAGATTTAGATGATTTTTGTTAAGATATCGTGATCATCTTTCTTTCTTTTTTGGGGGGGATTGTATAATTTTTGTTGTATTATTCTTTTGAGATTAAGAATGAACTAATATATGTTAATATTAGTTATAATCAAAGCTTTTGATACTCTGGAGATATCTTGGGTAAAAAGTATTTTGGTTGAGGATGATGAACATTGGAGTTGATTGTATGTTGAATTATTTTGGGAGTCTTTGTTTTACATATTTGCGGATTAAGAGTGTTATATTTATAAAGGAGGCTTTGCCAAATTTTGGGCAGTATTCTTATGAATTACATAATTATCAATGTAGTTTTGATGAGATTAGATAGACACGCCTTGGGGTTCGGGGCGGGTCGTTTCACCATCATACATACAGTTTACATGATCTTTATTTTTAGGGTCCAAGATATTTACCTGTGCTCGAGGTAATTTGTATAAAAGGCTTGATTGAGCATTGTGCAATGTCGCTTGACTTCAAAAATTCTTAGAGAATACTATCCTGCATCTTCCAAAAGTAAATTCTTATCAAAGATCTATATTGGTGGAAAAATTCTGGAATACATCTGTTGTATACAACCAATTAATGCATGCATGACATGTGTAATTAAGTTTAATACAACCACCACTTGCATGATAGTTTATAAAATAAATACACACATGTTATGACATTATTTACTTATTGTATTAGTGACATGGTACAACAGATGTATTCTAAAATTTCTCATATTGGTGAGGCTTGAAAGGAGTGAAAAGAGGAGGAACAGTGATAAGCTTTTTCAATTTCAAGGAACTTGGCTGACCAATATTGACTTCATTAATTTTGTTGCCTCTGCCTGGAACCCGAGTAAGCGTTACTCTAAGGTGGTTTACAAGTTTACTAGTAACGTCACTATTTGGAATAGGGACTTTTTTTGGCAATATTTTCAATAGAAAAGAAAACTATTGGCTTGGTTGGGGGTTTTTAAAGAGTGCTAGACAATGACTATTCTAAAAGTCTTATCCGTCTAGAATTGAATTTAAAGAAATAACTTGAAGAAGCCCTCTCTTAAAAGGAAATATTCATACACCAAAAGTCTCATAAGGACTGGATTTATATGGAGGCTGCAACACTTCTTTCTTTCATCAGAAAACTCTTACTAGACGAAGAAGGAACCGGATTATAGTGATCAAAGATGATTCAGATGGTGGCTTTTTGGTAATGAGGCGATGAAAAAGCATGTTGTGCAATTCTTCTCCAGGCTTTGTTCTAGAGAAGATACCAATGTTCGGCCTTATCCCCTCATAGGCTTAGTCTATCCCCTAATAAGTTTAATCTATACAATTGATAACTCCATGATTTTCATACTCCAGAGGCCTGTCGATGAAGTTGAGATAAAAAATACTATTTTTAGCATGAAGTCATTAAAAGCTCTGGGCTGGGTCGATAGTCTTCATGCGATATTTTATTAGACTCAAAGGAACATTGTGGGGCTTTCTTTCTGCCTATTTATCAAGGATATATTCTGCAACAATAAAATCCTTGAGGATATTAATAATACTTTGCTAGTTCATATACCAAAAAATGAAAACCCAATAAAATTGAAGATGTACTGCCCCATTAGTTCGTGTGCAATGGCTTATAAAACCATTACACTAATCGTTTACAAGCTATTCTGCCTTAGCATATTGGCCCTCATCAGACTAGCTTTGTCTCTGGCAAATATATAATTGAGAACATTTTAGTGGCTCATGAAGTTATACATACAATGAGGAAAAAATCTAGCAAACAAAGACAAATGGTGATTAAAGTTGATTTTTAAAAAGCTTATGACTAGTTAAGTTGAAGCTTTATCTATGGTAAGCTTTTGAAAACTAGCACTCCTACTGATCTCATTTGTGTTATCACGGAATGCATCACCACTGCGTGCATGGATGTTTTGTGGGAAGGAGAGTTTATAGAGAATTTTAAACTGATTAGGAGAATTAAACAGGGGGGCCCTATTTCTCTTTACATTTTTGTTTTATGTATTGAGAGGCCGAGGCATAGAATTAGGAATGCTTTGAGAACGGAGGATTGGACGCGGATCCAGCTAGCAGTGGTATCCCCTTCATACACCTGTTCTTTGCCGATGATCTTCTTATTTTAGTAGAGGCCTTCTATGACCAAGAGAGAGTTATGAATTCTGTTCCAGATATTTTTTGTACAAGCTTTAGGGTAAAAGTTAATAAGTCGAAAAACCAAGTTTTTTCCTCAAAGAATGTTATTATAGAGGAAACTAGAAAAATTACTAATATTCTTCTTTAATGAATGACAATCTTGAGAAATATCCTGGTATGCCCTTTTTACACTTTCAGTGCCCAAGCGTACCTATCAGGATATCATTGATAAATTCGAAGGAAGGCTTTCCGATTGGAATACGTCCTACTTTCCTTTAGCTTGTATAATTACACTTGCTGAATCCGTTTTGTAAGCCATTCCCATCTATGCCATGTAGACATCAAATATACCTGCAGAGATTAAAGCCAAAATTAATGAGGTTTGTAAATTTGGAGTGGTGCCAACAATAAAAATAAGCTTAACCTAATCACTTGATGAAAGTTACCAGCCTAAAGTTTGCAGTGGGCTAGGTCTCAAGAATTTAGATATGATGAATAGAGCGCTCTTGATGAAAGTAGGGTAGGGTCTGATTGCTCTCTAGCTAGCCTGTGGCCTCAGGATGTAACCGTTAAGTATCGTTTGGATTCGTCTAATTTGCCTCATATATTGCCTACGAGATATGGTTCTCACTTATGGCGATCAATTGGGAGGGTTTGGAATGATACTCTTATGAGGACTCGATAGAGTATAGGGGATAGAAAAATAGTCAAGTGATATTCCTGAAAATATCCTGTGTAATGTTGTTATAGATTTTGCAGATGAGTCTGATAGCAAGAAGTAGGCTACTTTCGAGCATTTATTACCTAATAATATTATTCTAAAATTTGCTTCATTTCAGCCACCAATGGATCATATGGGTGAAGATCAAGTTTTCTGGGCAGAGTCCAAGAAGGGTAGTTTCATTGTTCAATCAGCCTACCATGCCATCTCTAGTCATGGCCATAATAAGGAAGATCAGATTTGGAGTTTGGCTTGGAATTGGCAAGGCCCACATTGTATCCGTATTTTCCTCTAAATTATGCTTTAATGTTGAGTTGCTGAGAAGGCATATTCCAGCAGGGAGTGGATGTGATTGTTGTGGAGCCATTCTGGAGAATACTTTGCAGGTGTTATGTGACTGCATGGCCGTTAAGAGGTTTTGGAATTATGTTGACACGACTCAAAAATGTTATTACTCACAAGTATAAAAGTGTCTAATTATAATATAACTCGGTGAATCCGGGGTCGAACAATAAAGAATTTAAAATCTAGTGGTCAATTTATTAAATTAAGATAATTTAATGTGGGAAAAGAAATTAATCTAACTCAATCTAAAAATATACTAAGGTTATGGGATTCACTCTCAGATTTCAAATTATGGTTATAACAATCTCTTAAATTTTATATTTTGCATTTCTTTTACCAGTTAATTATTATGTCATTTAATTTTTAACTAACCATTAGTGTGATAAATATGGGACTAAGTACTAATGTGCCACAACTATATTGAAGTGTCAACAATATGTCAAAATACCACATAAATCTGAAAAGATTTGTATTTATAATTTAAAATGGCATAAAAGAAACCAGTAAGGAAGAAAAATATAAATAAATAAAACAAACTTTAAGACTTAATTGAAAAAGTAATTAACTCAATAATTTAAAACCTTGAGCTTCACCATTCACCTTAACTTAATAAAATTAGCTACTTATATTGAAAGAAAACAAAACACTCTTTTTTTATTTGACAAACTTTTGAAATATATTATAAAAAAATTGATTACACCAAAAAACAAAAAAACAAAGAAAGAAAGATTTCATTAGCTTCACTCTCAGCTCTCTCTTGACTTCAGCTCCCGCTTACATCCCCTTGCCTATTATAGGCAAGGGATCCATCCTCTTTTTATTTTTTATTTTTTATTATTATTTTATTTTATTTTATTTTTATAATATATATATACATTGAGAGGTGTGATGGTCAGGTGGCAAGATGGCCACTTGACCATCACGAGAATGGTTGCTCACCCTTTTTTTTAATTTTTTTAATTTTTTATTATATTAATTACATCTCCTTAATTGTGTTCCAGCAGTTCTTCTTTATTCCCACTTTCAATTCCAGTTCCATCTTTATTTTTGAAAAATATTTACAAGATAAAAATTAATATGTTACGAATTAATTTAATACAAAAATATATTTGTGGAGTGTTAAGATAATTTAAGAATAATGAACGCATTAATCAACACTTTATGTGAAAAATTAATAATTTTATCCTATTACATGTACAATTTTAAGTGTTAATCACATGTCATGCCTACGTGTAATTGGCAAGCTTTTTATTCTTTAGACCTTCGTGATTAGATGTGTAAGAATTTAAAGAATAATTGGATTTTCAAGAAAGATTTTAGCTCGAGATGTTTCTTTGCGTTGCAATCTGGAGGCTTTGGTACTAGAGGAACCATTTTTTTTTTTTGTTTGAATGACCTCTCTGTGGATAGTGATTACATGATGAATGGTATCATTGTGAGAGTAGCGGAAATTCATGAAGTAAATAACTTCCCCATCTGTACGAGAATCAGAAGGTCCGAGAAGTGGATCGCGAAGCCCCCCATCTAGCCTTGGTGCGAGCTTAATACGAATGGTGCAGCTAAGAGAATTGGGGAATCTAACACCGTGGACTTATCTGTGATCATAATGGGAATTGATTGGTTGGTTTTTGTATAAATATTTGTTCTTGTTTTGTTATTGTTGCGGAACTCTTAGGGTTGTTTGAAGATTTGTTTGTCGTTTGGCAAAAAGGTATTTGCTGGTTGAATGTGGAATTGGATAGCTTATGTGTGACTCAACTGGTTGGTAATCGTTTGTGTTCCCCTAATGAATGCATCCTATTATTTCGATCTATAAAGGATCTCCTGCGACAAGACTAGCATATCACGGTTATTCATGTTTATCGCGAAGTAAATTTTATGGCAGATTTCATTGCAAGCTATGCCCTATCTCTCCCCTTGGGTCTTCACATTCTCAACTATCCTTCAGTTGGTGTTCTTCCTTTTCTCACGCATGATATGTATGGGGTTTCATACCCCCAACAAGTTACTATTTAGCACTATTTAAGAGCCCCTTTGTAACCAAAAACAAAACGACAAATTGCCATTAGATAAAATCATAAACAAAATTGCTAATCTGACAATACTGGTGAGGTAACTCTAGCAGTGGGCATGTTGCCTCCGGTTGTAAATGTATTAAAACCTCTTTATAGGAGAGGAGTAGGAGATGCATGTTTAATTCATCTAGATCCCTATTTCAATAGATATGTACATTTGTCGTAGAGTTTCATAATTATGATCTGCACTCTTACTAGATATAGGTCAATTGTAATTATAAATATTCCAAACTTATCCTATCTAATCTGCTTTGATATAATTGAGTCTTATTACAACTTGTACATATGTAATTTCTCCATTTACAAAGAACTGGCTTCATTTGAGCCAAGTCACCAAAAGCTCCAATCCCTAGTGCTCAATATGCTCTTTTTTACGATTTATTGGGCTTTTCAAGCTTAGTGAGCGCTATCATTTGCCATGTTTTGCACTAGTGCTGCATGGTTTTTAAGTTTGTGAACATTAAAATTCAAAACTCAAATTTACACTCCTTAAAACTAAGTACTGCTTGGTTTGAGTTTAACTTATGGGATTAGGATTTTTTTTAATATTTTTTTCTCCTAACCTTTTCTAGTTTTTTTAAATTTAATGAAAAGAGTTGGTTTAATTATAAATAAAGTGAAAAAAAAAGTTGACTTGATTGTCAACATCAAAATTTTAAACTCATTCTTAGCCATTCATTAAACTAGGAGAGGCTATAAGACTGAAAAAACAAGAGAGAGAGAGAGAGAGAGAAGATCCTTGTCCAAATTATGAGACGGTTCGAGTTTAATCTATGACACTAGACACTACGTTATTGAAAAACATTGCTTAGTGTTGCGGCCCGGTTTGTTCCCACGCTATGTCGTGCGGCCTTAGACGTCAAATTCGCACTCTACTGTTTATAGAGTACAAGGAAATATCTAGAGAGTGTTTAGAGTTATCACAACTACCACCTAAACACATTAACTACGAGAAAATATCTACATGCTCTACACAAGTCTCCATAACTCTAGAATTATCCATGGGCCAAGCCATGTGGAGGCTTGGACCATGACATTAGGCATAGCTAAATTGGTCATAATTAAATATGCACTTCACATTATTGTTTCCCGAGTTTAAATAATAATAAGGGACAAAGATTAACGTAAATGGACAAGGTTTCCATCCTCATGTAATTAGTGATTTCGAGTAATAATTAGCTAAGTTAGCTTGATGATATGTTTGGCGTATGGGCAACATCGATGTGAACATTAAAGTACATGGTTCTAGCCTCACAAAAGAAAAGGATACCACTTTAACTGGAATAAGTGACTCGTTGGACAGAGACAGGTGTTGCCTGGATAATTAATTAAGGTGGGTGGGAGGGAGCAGGTGAATGAATCAATATATGTTCTTTATATAAAGGCATTTAATTTATTTTTTAAATACATACTTTTATTAAAATTAATGTGTTCAGAGTAATTTTTTAAGGGAGCCTTTATTTTATAATTAATGTAACATACACACTCAACAACAACCACACAAATGATGGACTCACATAATTTATGTGGTTGTTATTGAGTGTGTATGTTACATTAATTGTAACATAGCATTTGCCATTTTTTAAATGTAAGTAGTCTCACTTTTAAATAAATATATAGGTGATTTTAATATCCAATAACATATTACTTTTATAATCCAATTTAATCTTATACTATACAAAATAAAAGACACAAGCAAATATAATCCAATCTAATTCTAACATGATAACGATGGTCGTGCAAATTCAACAACAATAATTGTACAAGTCAAGCAGCTGTGCAAGTCCCGTGGTCAATAGAAAGCAACTCCTAATTATTTTCCTCATGAACTCACCTGTAAAATAATGATCGGTAAGTTTTTTTTTTTTTTTCCCTGTTCTGGCCTACTTGGAAACCAATCTGTCTTCTAATCGATTTTTTATTTTAATCATACTATTTGGATTCTTCACTATATATATAAATTAAGGATGGCAAAAATCCCCACGGGAACGGGTACCCTCGGGAATTTTCCCCATTCGGGGAGGGTATACGATAATTTCATACCCAATTTCTTATTCGGGGAAGGGATGGGGAAATTTTTTTACCTAATTTTTTATTCGGGGACGGGGATGAGGTGGAATCCCCATCCCCTACCCATTTCCCCATTTTAATTTTTAATTTAATTTTTATTTTTTAAAATTACTAGTAAATAAATTATAAAATTTGAATTATAAAATTATAAGTATTGGTAAAAATAAAAAATATCAAAATATTTATATTATTTAACTTTTAGGCATAATTAACTAATTAAAGTTCTAAATTTTTATTTAGGACATTAAAAAGATCGGACAGATTCTATTAGCCCAAAACTTTTGTTTTAATTTTAATATGCATTAAATATTTTAAACTTAAATCTGTTTTTTATTTATTTTTAGATGTTATAATTGCCCACAGTAAATCACAATTTTAATATCTAATCTAATATAATATTTGCTCTTGATTTGTTTCGACTTAACTATTGTGTTGTAAAGGAAATAGTCCACATTTATAAAGTGCCCACGCCACCATTGAAAAGTTAATTTTGAATCTAAATTAGATTTTATTTGTTACAATTTTGTATTAAACTATTAATTTATTCATGATAGTTTGTATCCCTTGCATGCTGCGTTACTTACTAATTTAATGTATGTAACTTTTGTAATGGATATTAATGTAAGATATATTTCAAACTTTGCTTTTATTTGAATTTTTTATTTTAATATGATTAACTCAAAATCGAAAACAAAAAAATTGTATTAGTTATTCGGGAATCGGGGACCATCGGGGATCCCCTGTTATTATTCGGGGAGGGGATGGAGATTTTCTTAAATAATTCTGACGGGGACGGGGAGGGGATGGGGACATACACAAAATATCGGGGATGAGTACGGGGAGATTGCCATCCCTAATATAAATAAAGTCACAAAAACATACAAAAATTAATGAAGAGCAGAATAAGAGGAGAGAACATGTGAGTTGTAAATCAGGCTTATCTATTCTATAGTTAATTAGAATTTTCAAGTTTATCTCCATTTAAATTAAATTTATCAATGATATAAGCCAAAAAAAAAATAGAAAAGTGTAATGCCCAAGTATTTTCTTACAATAGAATAGAAACAATAGAAATTGGATAGGCTATTTTTACAACTTAAAGCTTATAATAATAATTATTATTATTTACTAAAATATTATTATAGTATAATTTATAATAATTATAATAAGTTACTACTACTACTATAATTTTATTTATTTCATTATTATTATTATTATCATCATCAATTGACAATAATTAACAAAGGAAATTTTAGTAAATTATGATAGTCTATTTCAATTTCAAGATAAAATAAACACATCAATGGAAATAAATCTCATTTCCATTTTGATTCCAATACCTATAACTCAAATAAATAACTTATTTTAATTCTCATTCATGATTTCGATTTCAGTTCATTCTAATTCCAGTCTATTCCGATGACTGATTAGTAAACACACCATTAATATAATTAGTTCAACCTTTCCACAAACTACTAAACATGTTGTATTTCTAAAATAACCAATTATGGACAAAGATTTTTTTAATTTAGTGACCGAACACTAATTTAACATTCAAGTCCAATCTAGATTTGTTAAGTGTATATTTAATTATGGAATCCAATTGATTGATTTGTGGTTACTACGAAGTTTCAGAGTATGTTTGTATATAAGTTGATATTTCAAAACAAGTCTAGTAATAGTAGCCATGGAAAGTGCCTTACGGGTGATAGTAGAATGGACTGATACCAAAGGGCAAAGACTAAGAAGTTGACGAAGACTTAATTGTTCCATCATTTTGATTGTCATGTCCGAAACGCCATGGCGCCTGTGGCCCCCAACTGACAGAGACGGACATATTGCTACAAAATTTGCTAACTTTAAATGTCTAGCTATCTGAAGAATCAAAGCTATAGCTGCAGCCTGCCTATTGATTAATTGTCAAAAAATTAATGGAGACATACAGAAAAATCTTCCACTTCTTCTTCTTCTTCTTTTTCTTCTTCTCCAGCCATCATCTAGCTGTTGTCGTCACCGGTGACTCTAATTACCCTCTAGTAGAAAGCAACATATTTCTTGCTTGTGGCTGGTTGGGCAACACGAGTACTCCCGGCCAGACTTGGGTTGGAGATGTTAACTCTCAATACTCCCCACATGAAGACGCATCCGCTCCCAAATCAACAACCGTCACTGAAAATAAGCAAGTCCCATATTCAAAATCACGCGTTTCTCATTCGCAATTCACCTACATATTCAACGTCACCGCCGGTCAAAAGTTCATCCGCCTGCATTTCAATCCAATTTCAAAACCAGGGTTCAACCCCTCTGCAGCTTTCTTCTCTGTTAAAGCAGCTTCTTTCACTCTGTTAAGAAACTTTAGCGCTTCACTTACAGCAGATGGCAACGGCCATCCCTTTTTCAAAGAATTCTGCATTAACATCGAAGACGATCAGAGGCTATTGAACATAACCTTCACTCCAAGTCCGGATTACAATGATTCATATGCTTTTATCAATGGAATTGAGATTGTATCCATGCCCCTCAATTTCTATTACACCGCGGCCGATGATCCCAGCCGGGGGTTCAAGTTTGTTGGCCAGGACATCACATACAGTATCTTAAACAGAAATGCTCTGGCGAATTTATACCGGATAAACGTCGGCGGGCAACAAATCTCACCGTCATACGACACCGGCGGCATGTACCGAACTTGGTATATGGACGACCCCTACTTGACAGATGCCAGACCAAGTGCTCTTCCCGTTAACCAGAGTATTCATCTCACTTGGAAAAGTACTCACTCTGCTCCAGATGTGGTCTACACCACCGCCAGGACGATGGGGCAGCACAGGGAAATCAACGAGAAGTATAATCTCACTTGGGAGTTCGAAGTGGATTCCGGCTTTACATATTTTCTGAGGCTTCATTTTTGTGAGTTTCAAATAGAGGTAACTCAAGAGGGCGATAGGATGTTCCAGATCTTCATTGCTAATTTAACTGCTGAAGTTCAAGCAGATGTGATAGCTTGGAGTGGTGCGAATGGTGTTCCCATATATAGAGATTATGCTGTGATGATAGGATCAAAACCAAATGAAGAAAATATGAAGCAGAATCTTTCTATTCAACTGCACCCTGCCCCCAGATGGAGGACCAAATACTCTGATGCTATCTTGAACGGCCTTGAAATCTTTAAAGTGGACAACAATGGGAATCTAGCCGGACCTAATCCTGAACGTCGGACGATCCCACCTAATTTAGATGTGTCTCCAACAACAAAATCGAATAAGAAGAGTAATGTAATCGGGATCGTTGCTGGTGTTATATCAGGCTTTGGTGTGCTATCTCTACTATTGTTGTTAATTTTCTGGAGAGGAAGAAAAGTCAAGGACTCGGGTTCCGGTACAGGTACTTCACTTTTGGGGACTTTTTTTTCTTCTAAGACTGTCAAGGCAACCAAGTCATCACGCGGCTCATTCCTTCCTTCCGATCTTTGCACCCAATTTTCTCTATCTGAAATCCAAGCGGCTACAAACAACTTCGACAATGATCTCGTAATTGGAGTTGGAGGATTTGGTAATGTCTACAAAGGCTTCATCAATGGCAGCACTACCCCTGTTGCCATCAAACGACTGGAACCAGAGTCGCAACAGGGCGCCCTGGAATTCCAAACTGAGATAGGAATGCTCTCGCAGCTCCGGCATCTTCACTTAGTCTCTCTCATCGGCTATTGCAACGATGGCAGGGAGATGATCCTTGTATACGATTTCATGGCTCGTGGGACTCTACGTGATCATCTCTACCATAGCGACAATCCCTCTCTTCCATGGAATCAAAGGCTTGAAATCTGCATTGGTGCAGCTCGTGGGCTTCACTATTTGCATACTGGGGCAAACCATGCTGTTATCATTCATCGTGATGTGAAGACAACCAACATCTTGTTAGACGAGAAATGGGTGGCCAAGGTTTCTGATTTCGGACTCTCCAAATTTGGACCAACTTCGGTGTCCAAAACTCATGTGAGTACGGTTGTTAAGGGCAGTGTCGGATACTTAGATCCTGAGTACTACCGACTTCAGCAGCTTACTGAAAAATCTGATGTCTACTCATTCGGTGTTGTGTTGTTCGAAGTATTGTGTGCTCGGCCACCTATTCTTCGGACAGCAGATAAGAAACAAGTGAGTTTAGCCGTTTGGGCGCAACAATGTTATCAAAATGGAACAATTGACCAGATTGTTGATCCATTCTTGAAGGGTAAGATAAAGCCAGAGTGTTTGAACAAATTTGCTGAGGTAGCGATGAGCTGCTTGATTGATGAAGGAATCAGACGGCCCTCGATGAGCGATGTGGTTTGGGGACTTGAGTTCGCATTGCAGCTGCAGGAAAATAGTATTGCAATTGCAAAGGAGATTGATGAGAATCAGGAGGAAGAAAAAATTTTGGACAACTACGAAACCGATGGTAGTTGTTCCATGTTCTCTGGTGTTGGTGAACATGTACTTTCAGATTCAAAAACCATTAGTACGGTTACCATATCAACTACTACTGCTACTGATGATCAAAGTCTTTCTACTGGAAGTTCTAATAAGTATACTGGAGCTGTGTTCTCCGAGATCCTGAATCCAAAAGGGAGATGATACATGATGATCAGATATTGCTAAATCATATTAGCCTCCTTAAGTGCTAGCTTAGATTTTTCTTTTTTTGCATCTTGTTTGTAATTGAGTTGACTTCAGAATGTGTCTGAGTTTAATCCTTTGTTATACTATTCTTACCCTTTTTATCAATGAAAAGGCACTAATAAAGTAATAATATATATATAACAGATAGCTCTGTTATGGTACAGACCTTATCATCCATTAACAAAATAACCTTTTTAGATAGCTATGCGTCCTACTGAGGGAGTTGCATACCAAAGGTGACCATATGCCATACATTACAGGATAGTTTTAATTAATTAGTTTTGTGACAAGCTGAATACATATATTGTTTAGATTAATTTGTCTCTCGATATCTAGTTGGGTTTTACTTTAAATTATATATTCTTTAAATTTTTTTCCTTGGAGAGAATTAATCATGATGAGAGCTTTTCTGTCTGATTCTACAACAATCATCTAGATCATAATTGGGTACAACTCGAATTATCGTTTTAAAAACAAATGTAATTATTTTAGGCCATTGAAGAATCTTCAATTCAGTTAAATGCTGTGTGATGAAACCATTGAATTAAAATTAAAAAAAAAAGATATAACCATTAATTAATTCGTAGCAATTGCATATGCAAGTCTTTGTAAATCTGAAGGGCCACCGGATATTGGTTATCATTCATTTCCATGGAGGAAATTCCATGGATGGAGACAAAACAAACAATAAAGGCGAGAACGTGTGAAAGAATTTCCATTCAAAGTACAATCAATGAAGATAAGAACAAAATTGGAAATCGTTACAAAATTATTTTTCCGGTGAATCTTAAAATTGAACTTTTTAAAACAGGCTTGCTAAGCAATTCTAGTCCAATTGGAAAGCTTATGGTATAATTAGCTCTATAAAGAACAAAAAAAAAGTCTACTGTTGAAAACAAATGCTTTCGTATGTTTTCTGCACGAGACTTTGAAAAGTTGAACGCCGCCACCCGCGACGACTTGAGCAAGTCAGTTATTATTTCCCACCACAACATTATCATTATGCGTGAATTGTGCTGATCATGGCCATCACAGCGACAATCGAGAGGTCCACCATATGTCACTGGCTATGTAGCTAACTAGTTACAACTTGATTGATCGAATGGGTCGGCAGTTAATTTGCATTTTTTAGAATATATATATATATATATTAAATTTTATATAATTAATCATTATATATTAATTCTTTAAAAATAAATACGCACGTATTATAATATTATCTACTTTTATATATATATATATATATATATATATATGACATGATACTTCAAAGATATTTTAAAATTTCTCTCTAGACTATTGATAAAGGTTATTGACCGAAAATGAAGGCTATGATGCTAGTCAATTGAAGGACAAAAACAATTTTAAGCCATTCATTTATTATCCATTAATTATCTCTTTATTTATTATTTTTTCTAACGCAAGTTATTTTTTTAGTACTTCTACAGAAACTGACGACTCATACATACATGTAGGGATGGCAATGGGCACTACCCGCAGCGGGTTTGCCATTACCAAACCCAAACCCGCATAAAATTTAAATTATCAAATGCACCCGCAACCTGCAGCGGGTTTTAATTTTTTTAAAAAAACCCACCCGCAGCAGGTTTTAACAATTACCAAACCCGCAATGGTATCCGGCGGATTTTTTGCGGGTTTCTGTATTTAAAATCACATATGTTTAATATATAAATTTATAATAATAACCTCAAATTCCATATAACATATTCAATATTATATTTAAACTATGTAAATGAAAAATTAAAATTTCCACATCAATTCAACACAAATTCTCAAATTTAAGTATAAATTACACAAATCCATTTAAAAAACACAAACTAGTATCTAAAAATAATAATTACATTTCATATTATCATTTAAAACAAGCTCCAAGAGAAGATATTCATTTCATTCACCACCATAAGCACCCATCCAACACAATGCCTATAATAATAATTAAGATTAATATTTTCAAATACTAATTCGAAGGAAAATGCCTTTAGTTTTCTTTAGGTTATGACTTTAGAATAAGAGATGGACCACATACACACATACACAACTTTGAGCATTTGGCTATTTGGTAATTTGATTAAATACATTATTTTCTTTATGCATTTTTAGATTAAAATTAAATTAAAAATATTTGAAAAAAATATTGCGGGTTTGGTGGATATCCATGCGGGTATCCACCGGATATAAGGTTAATACCAAACCCACCCGCATCCATGTGCGGGTTTTAATTTATAATACTAAACCCGCCCGCAACAGGTAAAATTACCCACAACGGACGGGTTTTGGCGGGTGGGTTTGGGCGGGTTTGCGGGTACAATTGCCATCCCTACATACATGGGAATATAGGATTAAGAAAGAAATCATTTAATCCATTGATCATGACCACGAGCCAACAATTTTGTCTTCGTCGGTTTCTCTTCAGTACTAGTAGTAATTTTCTTATTCAGCAGCATAAAAATAATTTATAGTACGTCGGCAACAGCAGCCTCTCTGTCTTTGAAAGACAACATCGACATGATGAACATCATAATTGCGAGCTCAGAAGAGTTTCTGCTGGAACGGGAAGTGTCATAGGTGCTTATTGCGGGCTCTGAAGGAAACCACATCTCTTATAAATCTCTGGAGAGACCTTGTTTCGGTAATGCTTTAGTCAAAGTGATTTTTCCTCCTCCCTCTAAAACAAATTCTCTGTAGCACTTGTGATAAAATTCAAACACTTAATTGAATACTTATTTGAAGTTCACTAAAATTGTAAGATTGTGCTATTGAGATTATCTAAATTCAATAATCCTAGAAGATAGGTACTAATAAAATCTAAGCACCGCTGAAAAGGTGGCGAATCTTTTTTAAAAACATTGTACCTTTCCAAACGTCATAGTTATATTTTTATATTTATTATCACATATTATTGTAATTTATAATTAATAATATATGCTATATCAATTTGTTATTATAAACATATGACATATAAGTTGTTTATTAGTAAGCTCAAATAGCTTAGAAAGGTTTTATCATAAAGGTCATATGTTCATGAAGCAAATTAAAGAGATCAAAACGACAGAGGTGATTTGTGTTTTTGGTATGTCCATGACGAAGGCAAAACGACATGCAAGATCTATGTTTTGATGTGTATTAAGTTTGCTAGCTTAAACGACCAAAAGCTTTGCCATTTTTAGTTTTATAAAGCATGTGCAGCGCACGTGACTTGTAAAAGTTGTTATGAGGCCGTTAATTCACATGGTAAACACGTGCGTTTCTGGAAAAGTTTCTGGGTTCATTAAAACTATTTATACGGCTAATTCCAGTGTGAGAGATAGCTTGTTTGAGAGAGGTGTTCTTGGTCCCTCATGAATGTAGGTCAATGCAAATTGCATGAACCACGTTAATAGCTTTGTTTTATGATTCTTTGATTTGTTGGCTAATTCTTTGATCTTTTTTGAATTAGTCATCATCTTGTTCATACATAGATTCTTTATTAGCAATTCATATAATCTCTTAAGCATCTTGTTGATTCTAATCGAGGATCTCGGAGAGTGTTGGTTAAAAGCTTTGGTTAAGCAGCTTTCACAATACTTCATCATACATTATTTAAAGAATCTAAATTTTAAGTAAGACCACTTGTAACCCTCTAATATTTCTCGAGAATCTAACTGGTTTATTTTTTCTTACAATGTGAGCTACCTTACATCACTTGCTAATAGTCATTTTGTAGCAAATAGTAATTTAATTACAACAACAATTGTTTGGGGAATAAAATAGGATGATCATGATCTCATCGAGGTAAAGAGTGAGCAAATAGTTGATAGGCTACTAAGAGAAAATTCTAGTGACTTCGAGCAGATGACCTCAATCAGGTGGTAATTTTGATGATCTCAACTAAGATATTATTTAGTGACATTGAGTAGATTACATTGACCAGATGGTAACCTTGATGGCCTCGAACAAACCACCTTGACCAGGAGGTAATTCTTAATACCATGAGTAGACCACCTCGACCAAGAGGTGATTTTGGTGACCTTGAGCAGGCCTTCTCCACCAAGAGGTAACCTAATAACCTCAAGCAGATAAGTTTGAGGAGACCAGAATCTGGTCAGTCCAAAGACTCCAATTAAGTTCAATTGATGGGTTCCTTTCAAAAAGTCAAGACTAATGTCCATCCGGGGGGATTATTAAGGGGGGGAAGCCATCTGATACAAGGCCACTTTATGTTAATTCCCACATCTAGCTCAGCTACCTAGTGCTGTCAATGTGGGATCATTAGAGATACGAAATAATTTCACAAAGACATTAGGGTTAGGTGAAAACATTTGAGGAATTGGAAAAGCCTATGCAAAGAATTTCGAAACGTATGAGGGGATAAAATTTGGTGCACAAGACCAAATGTTTATAGTGGCATGATTTACAAGACGTCGGTTCTCTAGTTTATGTTTGTCTAAGAAGCCTCGGTCACCCAACAACGCTACAATTAATAGAACTTGGCCTAGCGTTTGAAGCATCAAAAGGACTTTTTATTTTGATTATAAACAAAGTTGGGAATAACAACCCAAAAAAAAAAAGGCCTTTCTCTTTTATGTTGGGTTTGAATATATTTTTACAATACAAATTAAACACCCCAAGATCAAGATGACGCTCACAAGAATCGAAGCAAGAATAATAAAAGAAACAGATCAAAATATAAAGATGAGTACACACAGGTTTTGATCGTTCAACCTCCTAATTGCTTAATTCCAACTAAAAATACATTGATTTCTTTATTGTTAAAAACTTTGGAAAGAATAATTTACAAGAAGAAACCCCTTTCTAATTCTCTTTCTAAATTCACAAATCTATCCTTGAAGTTATGCCAAAAGCTAGGCTCGAGAAATTTTAAAATATATCAAAGGTATTATATCAACTATATTATGCAAATATGAGAGAAAAGTAGAATGGGCAGAATTAATTTCGTATGCAAATATGAGCACGAGAGTCGAATTTGTGAGAAGTGTGAACATTAGTGGCATAGGCCAAAGACTCAAAAACACGGAGATGGGAAAGGAAGACGGTTTTGAATAGAGACGTTCCCAAGGAATTTTGAAAGAAATAACAGGTAAAGGTAACCTATTGATGATGTGTACAGAAGTGAGTGCACATTCAGCTCAAAATTGGGTTAGTAGTTGTGCTTGGAACTTTAATGCTCGGGCTACTTGTAAGATATGATGATGTTTGCGTTCCACAACCTCGTTTTGTTGAGGCGTGTAAATGCATGAAGTTTGGAAAACAACACCATGATCTTGAAAGAAAGATCGAAGTGAGATAAATTCTCCATCATTGTCACTTCGAAATGTTTTAATGTGACGGTTAAATTGAGTGGAAACATAGCTAAAGAAGCTTTTTAAAAGAGATTGTGCTTCATTTTTGTGTCGCATAAAAAAAATCCTTGTAGAACGAGTATAATCATCAACAATAGTGAGGAAATAACAAGCTTCGGTAAGGGAAGGGTGTCGATAAGGTTTTGTAGAAGAAATAACATTGTTATTGAAAGGAAAACGACTTTGCTTAGCCAACGGACATATGGGGCATGGATTATTAGACTTAACAAAAAAATTCAAAAAGTTCTTGGCGGCAATAAAACTTAAACGAGAATATGATACATGGCCTAAGCGATTATGCGAGAGGTCGGTGGATGAGATAGTGAGGTTGCAGGTTGGTCGGTTGTTTGGTGAGGAAGGTTTTGTCACAGATTGCTTTGTCGCTAATGCCACAAAAAAATATAGCCCATCTCATTATTTACCTAAACCAATTGTACTCTTCATAATCAGATCCTGCAAAATATACCAAGAAGGGAAAAACGTCACTGAACAACTCAAACCTCTTGTCAAATGACTAACTAACATCAAATCAACATTAAATGTACGCACAGATAACACATCATGCAGATAATAGACGTAATTGAGAGGTAAAGACCCTTTTGCAACAATATTTGCTCATTCTCCACTAGGCAACAACGTGGACGGTAACGAGCAGTTGTTATCTTTATGCAATAAATTAGATGATGAAGTAATATGATATGTCGCCCCGCTATCAATAATCCAATTTAGGGAAGCAATCTTAAACAAACCTGGGTTTGTTACCCCATTTTCTTTGAAGTGAGAACCTTCATTTTGATTATTCAAGAGTGACAAAAGTTGCTTGAGTTGAACATCGGATATTGTAAGTGAGCCTTCATTTGTGTTTGACACCTCTCCAAATTGATTAGCCACATAAATGCCTTTATGCCGATTTGAATTTCGGCCTGAGTTAATTTTAGCTTTAAGATGGCCTGGTGGGTATCCATGCAGCTTATAGCTTTTCTGGATCCAGTGGCTGAAATTTCCACAGTGGTCACACAAAGGCCTACCTCTCCCAGAGCTAGATCGACGCTGATCTCCATCTTGAGGTCCTGCAAATTATTACGCCTAAGAGTATGTTCAATCGTGAGAATCTGGGAACCCATGAGAGCAAGTTTGTTCGGTTCTTCCTATTGCCGAAGGAATCAACTTGCTGCGTACAGTCATGGCGGCAGCGCTGCTGCTTGAATCGATGCTTGTATGCGCTGAACTGAGGAGGCGCAGTTTCTCTTTTTGGGAGATTGAAGAGTAGGCTTGGCGAATGGTGAGTAAAGAAAGGATTGGAGAGATCTGCCTTGTAGGAATCTGCAGAAATCTCTGATTTTTGTAGATAAGAACTGTTAGTTTTAGGAGTATCCTCAAGGGCCATGATGGCTGAAAGAGATATGCTACCCGAGAGATTAAAGTGTAGCGAGTCCTTGCTCTGATAGAATGTAAATATGAGCGAAAAGTAGAATGGGCAGAATTAATTTTATTGACATTTAATTGAGTATATATACACATACGACTGACTTGTTATACATAACCATTAGTTCCTATAGTTAAGCTAGGATCCCTATAATTAAGCTATGCAATCAAAGTATACTGTAATTTAGGAATACATATAGAAAGATATATTTACAGCTTAATATAATGAATAAATGAATTCTACTTTTCAATATATAATAAGAAAATGATGCTATAATATGTGTACATTTATTTTGAAAAACTATGATACAAGCAGTAAAAATCTTTAGTTCACCCAATGAATGATGATCGATCTACCAAAAAAGCAAAATTTAGGCCTCAACGTGAGGATAGAGACAACCCTGAGCATATCTCCTTTAAGGATATACTCATGGAATCACAAGGGAAGTTGAAGCAGATCTAATTGGCCATGATGATGACTTGATTTTTTATTAACACAATGTGGTAATTTAATGTGCTGATAATTTACACTTCATCTCTTTCTCCCAAAAGCTTCACGACCAACTTATCAAGCCTTCGCATCATACGGTTGTTGTCAAGCTATTGTGACGTCACATAGGGTATTGAGCTCTCTGCAATCGCCTGGAAGCAACTTGGAGTTCGACCCTTGGTTTCTCTATCATTGACCTTGAGAATAATTTTTATGTTGTCCGCTTTAAATCAAACGGTGATGCCGAGTTTGCTTTGACTCTTGGTCCTTGGACAATTTTAGGCCACTATTTAACGGTGCAACTATGAACCCCTCACTTTGATAGTTCTAAGGAGGAAACTGATTCGATTATAGCTTGGATCTGCCTGTTGGGCATGGCTCTACATTATTATCATAAAAAATTCATCATATACTCAACTAGATAATTGGATCAGTTATCAGAATTGATTATAATATCAAGTCAGCAATAAGAGGAAATTTTGCTCGTATTTGTGGTTGAAATTGATCTTAAAAAACCTCTTGTTTCATAGTTTTTGTTGGATGGAAAAACTCAGAAGGTGGAGTATGAAAGTCTTCTTAATATTTGTTTCCGGTGTGAAAAATATTACCATAATAAAGAGTCTTGCCCTAATCACATAGAGGAAAATGGTAACCCAGGGGAGCTAAATCAACATGTGAACATCTCCGGCAAGCAGATGGTTAATAAAACCAGTGATGATAACCAGAGTATCCCTAAACTTAGGCCATGGATGGTGGTTTCCAAGAAAGGGAAACCCCATATTGATAAGGCAAGAGAACTTGGTCGTGATTCTGAGTGTGGTCACTGGGGATCTTTTGGCAAGGAATCGCGATTTGGTATTCTTGCCAGCATCAATTAAGAAGACCCAAATCATGGTATTAATAAGTCGTATCCAATTACCATGAATTGTAATGTGCCAACCTCTAACAGTACCACTATTCTACTCTTCCTTAGAAATCAACATATTAAAAAGAAAAATCAAAATTCCACCTCCAACCTAAGCATTGTCATATGTGCGGATTTTTTTATTCATGGCCCTAACATTGCCAACCAACCGGATGCTATTGACGCTACTCTCGTATAACTCCCATACAACTTACATTGCAAAACAAACATCTATGTAAACCAGACTAGCCACCATGTACCCACTGTCGTCCCAAACAGTCTCAATCCTTTATACCACTCTACTATCTCTTTTCACCATTGTTGCCTCTACCAATAACAATTCCGCTACTTCCTCCTCCAGTGGCCAAGCTAAGGACAATTTAACTAGTGTGCGGCATGATAAGTCATCTAAACTAGCTGGTGATCCCTCTGATACTGGTACTTTAACTATCACTAGCGAAATGGATGATGATGGGAAGGATAACGATTATATGGGAGAAAGTGACAACTGTTAACATGTATATGTTCATAATATTGACTTTGATAATAACAAACTTTAAATGACTTTGATTAAAATGTTGGAGCCATTCATTAATAAACAAAAGCTATATAATCATTCCAATTATATTCATAAAAGATGAATAATTGTCAAATTTCAATTGAAAAATGATTCCCTGCAATGTTTTAGGTAAAACTATGAATCTGGAAATAAACGGTGAACCATTTTATTTGAAACAACAAACCATCTTAAGTATTGTGTGAGTGAAGAACAATATTTATAATTTTTTTTGAGTTATTGTAAGTGTTGGGATATACTTGGGTTAAGAGATTGAGGATAATCTCTTGTTGTAAAGGTTTATTGACACATTTGAAGTCAAGTGTAAGCATTTGAAGCCTTGGTGGCTTGCTTAGTGAAATTCTCAAGCCCGGAAAGCTTGGAGGCGTGGACGTAGGCGAGGTTAGCCAAACCACGTAAAAATTTTCGTGTTTGAATCTCTCTTCCCTTATCTTTTTATATTGTGATTGATTTATTTGTTATTTCTTTAAATTAGTTTTAGATTTGAATTGAGTTTTGTTCTAGAATTGAATAATTTTTAGAATCCCAATTCACCACCCCTCTTGAGTTGCATAACTAGAATTTCATTTGGTATCAGAGCTTGGTTCTCTTGTTAGGATTTAACCGT